>NW_017670807.1:296630-368755 GCF_001879085.1 Nicotiana attenuata
TAAAAAAGAAGAGAGATCTCGACTTGATCCCAATTGCTTTGCATAATTTCGCATACTTCCATTGTTGAATGAAAGTCATTTCGGGCAAATCACTCGAACTATTCTGAGAAGTATAGAGTGAGTAGAATCGAGCAATTGGTTATATGCATACTCCCAATATGTGTGAATCCTAGCTTAAGATTCAATGATTCCGTCATAATGACCACCTAGGCGATAGGTTCGACTACCCTAGTCCCTTTATCATTTGAACAACTTGCAAATAGTTTAAATGCGCTACCCTTATAGTAGTTTAGTTGAGCATATTGTAGTTAATAGATACTGAGAAATCATAATTAAAACGCAAAAATGTGTAGAGAGTGCAATTTGGAGCAAAAACACACGCCACTTTTAGATAGACACCTGCAACTCCAATATCTAGCTAATCTGTGAAATTCGATTCTCCGACCCTAAATCGGGTAAAAGCTGCTTCGACCTCTCTCGCTACTTATAGTAGTGCACGGTTGGCCCGTGCATCCAGCACTGAGTTTTTCGAATTAGTGGCGGTCCTGCAGAAGAAGAATTCAGAGAGTTGCCAAATCCAGGTTTGAAGACCAATGCAGTGCCGGCGCTGCCCATTCATGCGGACCGTCGACTAGAAGCCACCGCCGCCGCACACGATCTGTGCGGTCCGCTATGCCAACTTCAGAGAGCAGTTTGTCGTCAGAGCACTCTAATACGGCAGCCACAGGATTTTGTGGCGGTCGCAACTAACCCCGCAGGGGTAAATTTTCTGGTCGATGATTTTGTCAGCGTTAGTATATAGTAGCTTCTTTGTTCATTTTTTAGGTTAAGCTCAGATAGTTAGAACCGAAGGCTGCGTGTGGGTCGAATATTTTAGATGTTTGAGTAATTTTAGCCGTTTTCATACATGAATCTTCAAGTTCTAAATTTACAATAAATTAATATGAGTTTTCTTCATTATTTCTTTGTTTTTGTCTCTAATTAATGAGTAGCTAAGACCCATCAGCTAGGTTTGTGGCTTCAACCTAGGTGGTAATGTTGATGGGTCTTGTATTTTAGGGCTTGGATTGACTATGGGTGTCTGATATTTGTGGGCTATATTTCATATTTTTATTGCTAAATTAGTGGTTGCGAAAGTACTGGTTTGTGTTTAGTTGACCTTTGCTCTTCTTGACGAAAGAGATATGACCAAGTCTCTAAAATTAGTCAATAAGGAATTGGGGCCGTATAAAGAGGAACGATAGCCCCATTAAAGGGTTAAACAGAGAAGATTATAATGACCCCCGACTTGAAACGCTTAATGCTTTGTGCAAATTTTGCATACCCATTGGTCTGTGAGAACCATTTCGGGCAAAATCAACTTCGAACATTCCGAGAGAAGTTATAGAGTGAAGAATCAAGCAATGTTTATATTCATATCCCAGTGTCATTAGCGTTAGCTCCGAATCAAATTGACACATAAGGTACCCAGTGCTTTTAATTTTTAATCCTAGCTTATAGTCCTAATTGAGTTTATAGAATCATAATTTAAAACCAAAATGTGTAGAAGTGGCAATTTGACAAATAATTATAGACACCACACCAATATCTAGCTCCCTGTGAAAGACCTAAATCGGGTAAATAGCCTGCTCGAGCTCTCTCAGCTACTTAATAGTAGTGATTGGACTTTTGGCAGTTGCCATGGAGCTGATTTTGCTATCTATCTAAATAGTTTGTGTTTTGTTCTTCATTTATATCATTGCATGCGGGATGTCACACTTTAGGTACAAAAGGCATTAAAATGCCAATGACTATAGAAAACGTGATTGCGGGGGAGAGGATGACGATAATGGGAGAGGATGGTACCTCTTGTACTCAGGACAACCGTGGGCCGTCCATGCAATGAGAACGTTCAGACCCTCCCGCCACAGAGTTCTTCCACCAAGGCTATGATGCATTGGAGGTTCCGCCAGGATCCGGGCGAGCAATTTTCAAATAACCAATATCTGACATTGTTTGGAGCAGCGTGGGGTACTTCACGGAAAAAATGCTATACATCTCAAGGGTTTCGTGATACCTGAGGAGTTTTCCGAGAATCACTTCGATTGAGCAGCTTAGAGGGAAGGCATTTTGGATTGCATGACTTCCCAAACATTTCTAGATGAGTTGGCGGATAAGTTCATGCAAATTTCTACCGGGAGAGAGGGATGAGATCTTAGACCTTAAGACACGAACATTGCCATTGGGGAGCGATGATTAGAACTATAGGATAAAGGAATCCCCAACAATCATATGACCGACTATGATACAACAAAAGTTCTGTCACGGGGCATCAATACAACGAATCAGTGCATAGTCAATTGGCTGGGGTAATTTCATGAAGCTGCCTTATGATGGAAGCTTGTGCTATTCTTGTACGAGATGGCTGATACATCCTCCGCTTGGCAAAGTAGAGCCAATGTGCCACAGGGTGACCCCACGGTCACTCATTTGCACAAAGAACTACATGATCATGGCATGGCTATAGCAAACTTACAACAACAATGAACCAATTAGCAAAGGCACAGTTGCAACAAGTTCAAACCTCGCCAAGTAAATGCCATGGAGGTGTTATGAACAATAGAAGACAGAGAGGTCAATAAACCAAGGGAATTCGGATCAATTTGACAATGATTGTGGTGGATTTCCCAAGATGATTGTTATGATGGGCAGAACGAAGAGGTGCAATATGTGAATAATTACCAAGGTCAAAGAGGAAATTTGTCTAACCAACAACAACAGTGGAGATCCCAGGGCAATTGGGGTAACCAACAACAAGGTAACAGTAACTGGAACAATCAACAACAAGGGAACAACAATTGGGGAAATCAAAATAACAATCGAACAATCAGGGAAACTGGGGCAACAACAACAATTGGGGTGGAAACAACAACAACCAGGGTGGATGGAACAATAACAAAGGAAATCAGGGGCAAGGCTTTCAAAGGCCCCCAATGTACCAACAACCGAGCAACCCACCAACTTTTCCATCCCAGGGTCCTAGTTCTTCCAACAACGAAATGGGTAGAATTGAAATGATGTTTGAACAGATGATGAAAAAGAATGCTGACTCCGATGCGCAATTGACTTCGCACAATACTTCAATTAGGAATTTGGAGGTCCAGCTAGGCCAAATCTCACAGTCTTTGAATACTCGCCCTAAGGGGGCTCTATCGAGTGATACAGTAGTGAACCCAAAGGGTGGGAACAATCATGTTATGGCAGTGACTACACGGAGTGGAAGAGGCGGTGATGTGAATACCTTCAAACAAAAGCAAGTTTTGGGTGATGAAGTTGAGTTGCAAGAAGATGAAGTTCCTTTGGTGGTTGAGAATGTGGTTGATGAGAATGTGAATCAAGAAGTAAGGATTGATATTCAAGATGCCGAGATGGAAACGCAAAATGACGTGAACCCGTCTAGGGAACACGTCATAGACATACCGGAGCCAGTTGTGCCAAAAGCCAAGGCACCCTTGCCTAGGCCACCTCCCCCTTATCCTCAGAGGCTAGCCAAGCAGAAAAATGAGAATCAATTCAAAAAGTTCATTGACATGATGAAGAGTTTATCCATTAATGTGCCTTTGGTGGAGGCTTTGGAGCAGATGCCTGGCTATGCTAAATTCACGAAAGATTTGGTAACAAAGAAAAGATCCATGGACTGTGAAACTATCAAGATGACCCACCAAGTTAGTGCTATAGTACATTCAATGGCTCCGAAGTTAGAGGATCCTGGTGCTTTCACTATCCCTTGCACTATTGGGAGTGCAGACTTTGCTAAAGCTTTGTGTGATCTAGGGGCTAGTATCAACTTGATGCCCTACTCAGTTTTAAGACTTTGGGTATTAGGCCACCGAGGCCAACTTCCATGAGATTGCAAATGGCAGATAGATCAATGAAGCGACCATTGGGTACTGTTGATGATGTGCTTGTTCGGGTAGACAAATTTATCTTGCCGGCTGATTTTGAGATCTTAGATTGTGAGGTAGATTATGAAGTCCCGATCATATTGGGGAGACCTTTCCTTGCTACGGGGAAGGCTCTAGTTCATGTGGAAGCAGGGGAACTCACTTTCAGGGTGGGTGATGAAAAGGTCGTTTTTCATGTGTGTAAGTCAATGAAGTAGCCCAATTGTACAGAAGTGTGCTCATTTGTGGATCTTGTCACGGCTGTGATAATTGATGATACTAGTGCAATGATCAATGTGGAGGACACTTGGAGGCCAAATTGTTGAATCTTGATGTCAATGATGATGAGGGCCGAGTGGAATGCGTGAATGCTTTACATGGAATGAGCTCTTATTCTTATGAGCCTAGCAAACTCTCTTTGGCTCTTGAAAATAGAAAGACCCCTCCAACATATCCTTCAATTGAGGAACCCCCGGTGTTGGAGTTGAAGCCATTGCCTCCACACCTCAGGTATGAACTCTTAGGCCCTAATTCAACTTTACCAGTTATTCTTTCCTCTTGTCTTACTAACATGCAGGTAGATGCCACATTGACGGTGCTCAAAAAGCGAAAAAAGGCAATTGGATGGACTTTAGCTGATTTTTGGGGAATAAGCCCCGCATTTTATATGCGCATTGACACCTTGATTGCCAAGTATGGTGTCAACCACAAAGTGTCTACTCCTTATCATCCTCAGGCGAGTGGCCAAATTGATGTCTCAAACAGGGAAATCAAGAATATTCTGTCTAAAACGGTCAATGCAAATAGGACTGATTGGTCTAAGAAGTTGGATGATGCTCTATGGGCGTATAGGACTGCCTATAAAACTCCGATTGGTATGTCTCTGTATCGGTTGGTGTTCGGGAAAGCTTACCATTTACTGGTTGAGTTAGAGCATAAGGCCATGTGGGCCTTGAGAAAGTTGAACCTAGATTGGGATGTGGCTGCAAATCTTTGTGTTGAGCAACTCAATGAACTTGATGAATTCAGTTTCCATGCCTACTCTAGTTCGTCCTTGTACAAGGACAAGATGAAGTACCTTCATGACAAATATGCTCGTGGCAAGGAGTTTAAAGTAGGTGATTCGGTGCTCTTGTTCAACTCTCGGTTACGGTTGTTTCCGGGAAAGCTAAAGTCAAAATGGAGCGGACTTTTGAGGTGGTGTTTGTGACCTCGTTTGGTGCCCTTGATTTGAAGAACGAAAATGGGGAGATTTTCCGGGTTAATGGTCACAAGGTCAAGCACTACTTGGGAAAGTTTGATGATAGCCATGTGGTGGCACTTGTTCATTTCAAATGATTGGATGGTAACATACGTCGTGCCGCGACGTTAAATCAGGAACTTCTTGGGAGGCAACCCATGTGTATTTCTTCTTGTTTTTATTTGATTTTCATTGTAGTATAGGATTGATTTTTGGACTAACTGGTTGTGAGATGCTATAGGATTGTGTAGATGCAGTGCAGGACATAGCGGAAAAAGTGTTCAGGTCTCTGAAGTTGTCAATGCGGACGCACTACATTTAGTGCGGACCGCACTGATGAAGGGTGAAATTACTAACTCTCTAAAGTTTGCCACCGCGGCCACAGTACCATTTTGTGCAGCCCGCGATGGACCACTGTGACCGCTTTCCATTATGTGCGGACCGCAGTGGTTGCCTTCTCATACTCTAAAACATGATGTGTGGTGCGGACTGCGGTCGACTTTGTGCGGTCCGCATTGGGTTGGTAAGATGGGCCCTAGGTCCTTTTCTATAAATAGGTCCTGAGGCCCTCCTGTTACACTTTTCGATCTCTTGACTCTCAGAACGTATAAATCACTGTTCATCTATTCTTTTACTCGCAATTAACTGCTTGGAATTGTTTATCTTCATGTCTTCTCACATCTGGTAACACCACATTCTTTTTTTTAATTGTTTTATTTTTGTTATTTTTCCTTTACTTTTTATTTTCTTGTCTATTATCCTTTTCTTCCTGTATTTTCTTCAATAGGTTAGGTTAGGGTAGTTGATTTCTTGATTAAAGTAGAATTAGGCGGCTAAAATCACTGGGCAAACACTAAGGGACCTTTATTAGGTGTAAAAATGGAATTAAAATCAAAATCTCATAAACCCTAAGTTAGTGTTGCTTCTGGGCACTCAGTGCGGACCGCGATCGATTCTGTGTGGTCCGCAGTGCTTCAGTGCGATCTGCAATGGCATTTTGTGCGGACCGCATTGCTGAGTGTCTGTCTTCTGAAGTTTGGGGACTGCAGCCGCACTGCATTTTGCGCGGTCCGCATTGGTCCCAATGCGGCCGCACTACATTTTGTGCGGTCCGCATTGCATGGATACAGAGAGTGGGTAGTCTGAACCCCACCTCTGTGCGGACCGCATTACCATTTTTTCGGTCCACATTGACCTCTGTGCGGCCGCACTCCATTTTTTTGCGGTCCAGCTATGTAAAACCTGCAACTGTCTGCAACTTTTTGCTATCGTGCAACTGTGAACTTAACAGCTTATACTGATACTAACAAAGCATGGCTGAATTTTTTACACACAATGGTAAAATCAAAAGGTCAGGGTGCTAAACAACCAGGCAGAGGAGAGTCCTCCCGGGGGAGGGGACGTGGAAAGATAATTAATCCCCAAAGTTTGAGAGGCAATTAATGCAACAAGGAAGGCGATTCGGGTCGTTGATAGAGCTGCTTCCCATTCCTCGGGAAGTGAGTATGTACCTTCCACGGAGCTTACTGACTCTGATTCTATTCCGGAGTTTATGGATGATTTCCCGGACAGATTCAGGCTGACAGATGAACCCATTCCTCCAGCATCCCCCACTGCTCAGGCTTCCGTGCACGGAGAGGGTGCAGCAGGAGAAGGAGAGGAAGTAAGGGGAGAAGAGGTAGTAGGAGAAGGGGGTGAACCTCAAGTCGGGGGTGTTGCTAGAACTAGAAACCCGGAGCTGTGGCAAGACCGGTTTTTAAGTGAGGTGGCCTACTACAAATTCCGGGAATGGTGGCCGGTGAGGAAATTGATCCCGGAGAGGAGCTTTGTTGATAGAGACCTAATGCCTCACACCCCAATGTAAGAAGGCAATTTAGGGAAAGAATAGGCCGGGTATACTTCTTGGGGGATTTTGTGGATGCGAACGAGCACTTGGTCAAGGAATTCTATACCAATGCTGCCCATATCAAAAAGGGCACCAAAGTGACCAAGGTGCGGAATTTGAAGGTGTTGTTTGATGGAAAGTCAATTAATGACTACTTGGGTTTTGATGAGGATGATGAGTCGCTATACTTGGCGAAGATGGAGTTAGGTGAAGAGGTCCGTCCTTGGTTGGCACAGTATCTGGCAATCCCAGGTACCACCCTCGATTGGCTGAATGCGGGAGTGAAGATTTTGAGAAGAAGTTTGAACTTTGAAGCCAAGGGGTGGGAAACATTTGTTTGCAGCAGATTGGACCCCACTACTCATGACAACTCCCTCCCTCTTCACCGGGCAGTTTTGGTGGCATCGATCGTGGCGGGGTACCCGATTAACATCGGGAATGTGATGTCTAGGGTGATTACTCAGGTGGTAGCTGAAGGTGACAGAAACTACCCCTTCCCCAGCTTCTTGACCATGTACCTCCGGGACCTCAAGGTTGAGAAGAGGCCATTTGATATCAAGGTAAAGGCAAAGGCCCCGTTCTCCTAGTATAGCATGCAGGAGATGACAACCCGAAGAGTAAGAACTTCAGGGGAACAGCCACTGCTCCAACTGGCTAGTCTGAAGAGCCAGTTGTGGTAGTGGCCCCTACTCAGCCTGCTTCCACCTCCGCAGACATTCCCCCTGGTCCATCCACTTCAACAGCTCCAGACATACCCTCTTCCCGAGCCTACCCAGTGACTGCACACTGACTGAGCCAGGCTCTTCTTAGCATCAACATCTGGATGCAGATAGCTTCATCCAAGTTGTTTGTCCTCACCACTACAGTAGCAGCTCAGTCGGCACCTCCACCACCGCAGGTCCCACAGTCCATTGAAGATGCCCTCAAGGAGATTCTGGAAAACTAGAAGGAGATCCTTGAAACTCAGAAGAAGCTTACAGATGCTGTGGATGCTCATGCGAAAGCTCTCAAGGACCTTGCTAAGGAGGCCAAGAAAATGAGAAAGACTCGGGCTTCCAAGGAGTCCGTGAAGGAGTTGAGGGTTGAGGTTGACAGATTGAAGGCAGATCATTTGCCTTTGGATTTACTGTTCCAGGATCCTGTGCCAGCAACCCATCCCCAGCCAGTGCAGTCAGAGAGGCCTCCCAAGAGGCAGAGGGTGATTCCCCGTGCAGACGATGCAGTCATCCAGTTGGAGGATCCACGGGAGATTCCCCTGTACTTGAGATATTCTGGACTGAGGGTGCGGGATACCAAGAGATCCCTGGCACATGTGTTTCTATATATATATTGGGATACTAAGAGATTCTCGGGATACCGAGAGATCCCCAGTGTCGATGATGAGGATACTAAGAGATCCTCTGGATACCGAGAGATCCCCAGTGTTGATGATGAGGATACCAAGAGATCCTCGGGATACCAAGAGATCCCCGACATACTTATTGAGGATACTAAGAGATCCTCGGGATACCAAGAGATCCCCGACTTACTTATTGAGGATACTAAGAGATCCTCGGGATACTGAGAGATCCCCAGTGTTGATGATGAGGATACCAAGAGATCCTCAGGATACCAAGAGATCCCCAGTGTTAATGATGAGGATACCAAGAGATCCTCGGGATACCAAGAGATTCATCGGCTACTATTTCGTGTTGAGAGCAGTTTTTCGTGTATTGTTACCTTTGCTTTCTATTACTTTTCTTCCTTATTTACCCGGTTTAGATTCTCGCTGTAGACTTTATTTAAAATGTTTCTGTTATCTCATTATTTATTATGTTATCTCAGTAGGGCCCTGACCTTCCTCGTCACTACCCAACCGAGGTTAGGCTTGGCACTTACTGAGTACCGCTGTGGTGTACTCATGCCTCTTCTGCGCATGTTTTTCATGTGCAGATCCAGGTACTTCCTCCCAGGCGTATCATCCTCGTGGTGGAGAGTCCTAGCTGAGACTTGAGGTATATCTGCTACGTCCGCAGACCAGGAGTCTCTACTCTATTCCGGTTTTAGCAGATAGTTTCATTTTCTTTCCTTTTCATGTTGTTTAGACATTCTGGTGTAGAGCTGACTACTATACTCTATTAGCCTGTGTTTTCTCGTGAGTTTCTGGGTTTTGGGATTGAGTTGTAGAATTCCGCATTTCTTTGAGTTGTATTGGCCGAGCGGCCTTATATGCAGCTATTATTTTACATATGTTCAGTTTTGATTAATTATTTCCGCGAGTTATATTGAATTTCCGCATTGTTAGGCTTACCTAGTTGTAGGAACTAGGTGCCCTCACGACATGTTCATGGAGGGTGAACTGGGGTCGTGACACTTTTATTTTACTTTGGGTCTGTATATAAAGTTATGTTACATTGTACATATTCATCCCATCTATTGTATATTCGATTAAATCCCCTCTTGTATATATTCATTTTACTTTCCGCAATTTTTCGTTCTTAGCTTCTTATTTATGTTCGTAGCTTCTTGTTCTGAACGTTTGCAATAAGCCTTTGGTTTTCTTAATGCCACAGTTCTTTCCAAAGGTGGAGTTTGTGTGAACCGGGTGGCTCTTCCCAATGATGGATGGCGTGACAACCTTCTTAAGGGTTTGAGTCCGTTTTTCTTTTCTTTTTGCTTTTTAGTAGTTAGTGGTTAAGGGTGCCTCAAGCAAAGCTTCACTTGGGCCTAACACATTTGCCTTTGATCTCATGGTCAAAAACAAATTGTTGTGTTTAGGATGGTGAAAGTCCTGACCCTGAGACTCTTGTGTTGACCGATAATCATCAAGTGGTTCTTCGGGACCATTGCGTGCTCAAATCTTATCTAAGGTCGTTGTGGGCCCCCGACTCTATGTCTTTAGCAATCCCATAGCGTGTGTGGGTAATGGCCCTTGGCGGGCAAGAAAGTTTCTTGACTTGTTGTCTTCATGGGCGGCTATGACTTCCCGCATGTTTCTTTATCAGGATCAGCAAGGTGGAGGTTCAGAACAAGGTTATATTCGATGTGAGGTGTATTGCCAGCATCTAGGAGGTTATTTGAGCAGCTATGGTGGTCAGAGGTTATTATTTCGGGCATTTGAGTTGTGTGGGGCAGCATGTGATTGTATTCTGGATTAGAATTTTGGTTCGATTCAGCTTGTTAAGGTTTATGCAGTGTGATGATGTGGAATTCGGATCCTGTGATGAATTTCAGATACTGAGGTTTGGATTCTATTCTAAGGTTATGGGCTAAGGAGGGGATGAGATCTTCAGTTAAGTTGCATTGTCAACTCTACTTAGGTTGGGTGATGGGGAATTACCCTCGGGTGTATGTGTGGTGAGCTCATGTAGTGGTTCGATGGCTTTGGAACGACTCCGGGCACGTTCGAGGACGAACGTATGTTTAAGTGGAGGAGGATGTAACGATCCGACTGGTTGTTTTGAGCAATTGCGCTCAGCTCGGCAGTTTGAGGTCTCGAGTAGCTTCATATTATGCGAATCGACTTGCGTGCGCAGTCCGGTCGTGAAACCGGAAAGCTTTTATGTGAAAATATGAAAAAAAAATAGTAATTTTTAGAGTTAAAATTTGGTTTTTAGTTGACTTTGGACAATATTTTTGGTAAACAGACCCGTATCTGTGTTCCGACGATCCCAGGAGGTTCGCGGAAAAATATGGGACTTGGGCAGCTGCCCGGAATTGAATTCCGAGGTCCCTAGCCTTAGAAAACAATTTTTGAAGAAAATTGTTGTGCTGGTTTTTAAAGGAAATAAAGAAATGAATTAATATTTGAACTCGTTGGTATCGGGACCGTATTTTGGTTCCGGAGCCCAGTACAAGTTTGTTATGATATTTAAGTCCTATCTGTAAAATTTGGTGAAAACCGGAATTTATTTGACGTGATTTGGACGTCCAGTTGAAAAGTTAGAAAATCATAAATTTTGAGATTAAATTCATAGTTTTTATGTTATTTTGATGATTTGATTGCACGAGCAAGTTCGTATGATGTTTTTAGACTTGCGTGCATGTTTGGTTCAGAGCCCCGAGAGCTTGGTGAATTTCGGATAGGTTTAGGCTATGTTGCGCTTGTTTTTGGATGCTTCATCGTCGTTTGTTCAAGCAAAAACAATATCACATTGAGAAAATGAGATCCAAATTCAGTTTAGTTGGAACAATTAGATCCGTATCGAAATTACGGAGCCATAGGAAAAAGAATCATCGAATTTGGACATTGTATGAGGAAGCTATGCTCATTTTCGTGTCAGGAAAAATTGTTGGTTCTGGTGTGGTCGCAAATGCGAACTTTATATCGCATTTGCGATGCCCAGTTCACAAATGCGAGATTTTTGTCGCAAATACGGCTTTTGCCAGCCCTGCGTTTTTCGTAGTTGCGAGGGGTTCGCAAATGCGAAGCCTGGGTCACAAATGCGACATCTGAGACCTGTTAAGTGAGGTTTTTGACGAGATTTTCAGCCATTTTTCAATTTTCTCAAGCCCTAAACCTCCATGGGCGATTTTACAAGGACCCAAACTTCCCCAAATCATTGGGTAAGTATCTCTAATCAATTTTCAACTATATTTTGTGATTATATCTTAGATTTAACATCAAATTCATGAGAATCTAAAGGAAAATTTGGGGAAAATTGTGAAATCTTTCAAAAATGTGAAATGATAATTTGAATGACCAAATGGTATCGGAAATAGATAATTTTTGTATGGGTGAACTCGTAGCGGAATGTGTGTTCGATTTTTGTAAATTTTGTCGGGTTTCGAGGTCTGGCCCGGGGAGTTGACTTTTGTTGACTTTTTGCAAATTGTATAAGAATCATAGTTTTATTAATTGAAATTGTTTTCTCTTGCATTGTTTGATGTATTCAAGTTGTTTTTGGATAGATTGAGCCGAGCATTGATGAATTGGTAAATGAAAAGCTAAATTGATTATTGAATTCGCCGGATTGAGGTAAGTATCTTGCCTAACCTTGTGTGGGGGACTTCCTCTTAGGATTTGAGTCTTCTATGCTAATTGTAGTCCGTGCATGCGAGGTGACGAGTGGGTGCTCGGACTTATTTGCGGGAAATTTGCTCTAGGGTTCTTAGGTCCTTATGTGGAAAGTATCCTGTTATGATTGGGTTTCCTAGTTGCTTAAATTGCCTCTATATGCTCCATATGACGTTGTTAGCTTTCCTTTAATTCTCACGTGTTACATTGACCCTTAATTGTCTTAAGTGAAGTGATTGCCTTCCTTATTGTTTTGATACTTCTTGATTGTGAGTTCCTCTATGACTTCATGCGAATATGTTACATGTCCAATTGTTGTGGTTACCGGTGTAGTTACCACGTGTTTATTATGTCTTGTTGTTTTGTTGAGGTTATCGTGCTTCTTGGTTTTTCCGTGACCCTTATTATGTACTTGTTGATTCTCTTGCCGGGACGTTATTGCTTAAGATATTGTTTCCCTTGCCGGGATATTGTTGTTATACTATTGTTCCCTTGCCGGGATGTTATTGTTTATGATATTGTCTCCCTTGCCGGGATGTTGTTGTTATACTCTTGTTCCCTTGTCGGGATTCATTTATGATAGATGATGATCTGTAAATGGGAGCGAGTTGCACGCCTGCAACAAGATATCTGAAATGGGAGCGGGTCGCACGCCTACAACGAGATATATGAAATGGGATCGGATTGCACGCTTACAACGAGATATGGGAAATGGGATCGGGTTGCACGCCTGCAACGAGATATATGAAATGGGAGCGGGTTGCACGCCTGCAACGAGATATGTGAAATGGGAGCGGGTTGCACGCCTGCAACGAGATATGTGAAATGGGATCGGGTTGCACGCCTGCAACAAGATACGAAATGAAAGTGAAATTCTGTGTTTGTTTTCCTTATCCTTGTTAGTAATTGGATTTTGGTGCCGTGCACTTTCTGTTTGTTATGTTTATTTGTTGTTACCAATTCAAATATTTTAACTGTTCAGATTCCTTTACCACTGTGATCCTTTGTGAAGGAACCCCATCATGTTTTCTATACTTTGCCGTATTTATATACATATTTTTCAATATTTCAAATTTCAATAATTTCATCTTCAATTTATTTAGTTACTCAATTAAATTTTCTTAAACCGTCTGAGGTTGTATTTTACTTAAAAATGGAATTTCTACTAAGATAATTTATTAAATTTCTTGTTAAAGGTAATATTTCATTCGATGTTGTGCTTAATTGAAAATGGCACTTTCTTTATTTAAATAATTTCTAAAAATAATTTCATCTTTTGTTGCTGAGTTCCTAATTGGTTTAGAAGTTGTACTCCACTTAGGTTATGTAAATCAGACTCCTTGAACATCTTAATTGTATACGTTGTTGTGTAAAGTGAGATAGAAATATGTGGGCAGGAGGTGCCGGGTGTGCTAAAAGTTTGGTAAATGAGGTTTTGATATGAGACATCGAGTTTGAGATGGCTGGAAATTGTGCATCAGAAACGATATGACTTATTGAGCTGGCATCGCCTTCCTTGTTTGAGTACATTTTTCTTTACTTGTCTGTGTTCCCGTTATATTGGTGTTAATTTATCTGGTTATCTTCGTTTCCACCCGTGTTTCTCTTTATTGTTTCTACTGATTGTAGTTTGTTCTTTCTCTGTTGTTGATATTACTATTTCATTTTTAGATTGATAGTTTATTATCAAATCCTATTCAATTTATTTGACCAGTAGGTGTCTTGACTGTTCCTCGTCACTACCCCACCGAGGTTAGTCTTGATACTTACTGGGCACCGCCGTGGTGTGCTCATACTACACTTTTGTACATTTTTATGTACAGATCCAGGTATTTGATCGATAGTAGCTGTGCGGGTCGTTGCGGTGGAGACTCGAGGTAAACCTGCTACAGTGTTCGCAGGCCTCAGAGTCACCTTCATTTGTACTTATTCCCATTTGTTCCTTTTGTTTCGGAGCAGTGATGTATTTATTTTGTATAACTACTCTTAGAAAGGCTTGTGACTTGTACCACCGGTTTTGGGAATTGTAAATTGTTAAGAGTTATTCAGATTAAAGTTAGCAAATATAAATGTTATCTCAGCTAATGTTAGGCTTACCTAGTTTAGAGACTAGGTGCCATCACGACCCTTTCGGAGGGATTTTTGGATCATGACAGCTGAGAACAACTGATTTGAGCAGTCAATTGAGCCAATAACCTGCAGTATTTTGGACAATTGTTTGGAATGCTACGTGTGCTGAAAATTTGCCCTGTTCTTGCACTGTTTAGGCAGCATATCTGTGTTTTTGAGTGCAAATTCTGCACCGCTGGCTCGCAGTGGTTTTGATTGGCTGAGTAGTTTATGTGTCTAACTGAGATTTGCTTGATTTTATGATTGTTGATCAAACAGAAGAACTGGTGCATTAAAATTTCCAAAAAGTTTTGTTTGTCTTCCCCCCTTTGAACTAGGTTTATGATGGATGGTTTGACATCTTTTTGACTTTTGGATTGGTTATCTTCACCTTGATTTGGATGAATCGGTATCTTTAATCACGTTGACATCTAACAGTTTCTTTATCTATGTGAAATTAATGAACTCTCATCTATCTCCTTATGAAGTTCAAGTTCTATGCTTCAAAATTAGTACTTCTGATGAGTTCCTTGAAGTTTCCTTAATCTCAAATAGCATTTGCTTCAATTCTACTCATTTGGCAATTTGGCTGTTATTTTCGACTAATGCACTGATCTTTGAGTTCTGGGGGAAAGTCACTAGATTCTAGGCCAGCTTCCATGGGAATTATAGTCTAAAGATTCTGCCAGTTGATTGTTCTTCGAAATTGGCATGGGTTAATGGGGAGGGTTAAGGCTCTTATCATATTTGGATCCATCGCTCATTTCTTTTATTGTTATTAGTGTTCACATTTATATGTGCTAGATGCGTATCTCCTTTGGTTGATCGATACTTGTTTAAATGATATCGGGCCGTAGGGATCGGGGAAAAGGCCGAGCTTATTAGTTATTAAGTTGTTTGCATGCCTTTGGAATTGAGCTCGGCCAAATACATAAAATAAAAAGTCAAGAGAATTTGAGCATGATTTAGAATTTTCGCTTTTATTTAGTTTCCTTTTATTTATTTATTTTGTTACGCTATCGGCTAGTAGCATGCTAGGGCCGACCACTCGGTTACGCAAATTTTAGGTCCTTTCTTTTATTCGAATTAAGGCGAGAGGGCGTTCCCTTTTAGTTTATATTCATGGGGATGCCCCGTAGACTTTGTATATATATTTTATCCGGGGTATGCCCCGAAGAATTTGTAAATATTATTGAAGCGGTGACGAACACCTTGGAGGAATCATAGTGTAGGTTAGCTTAGGAATTTAATTTTCATTTTTATTTTTTTTATTAGGTGGGGACAGCCTCGAGCCTCTTTTTGTGTTTATTTTTCTTATGTGTTTTTTTACCTCAATTTGAATATCTCAAAAGCCGACTAGATCAAGTATGCCACCGTACTAGCTACGGGACTCCGGGAATGCCTAACACCTTCTCCCCGAGTCAAATGAACCCCCTTGCCTAGAACTCTGGTGCAGACTTAGTTTTTGAGTCCAAAGTATTTTAAAAGGAAAAATTATTTTTAAAAACGGTGACCTGGCACACCGAAACCCAATGCCAGGTGGCGATTCTAAAATATCTTTTGAAACACAATATTCTTTGTCACTTTTAATTAAAAACCCTTTTTGAGCTTTAAAAATCTTTTTATTAATTATAAGAGGGTTTCATGAGGTGTAAAAAAAAGGGGTGTGACAGCTTTGGCGACTCTGCTGGGGAGTTGCAGGTTCAAGCTGATACTACGATCTTGTTGGCTTTTTAGAATATTTGGTTGAGGTTTTTATGTTTTTTTTAGCTTCATCTTATTTTTATTATGTTTTTCTACTTTGTTATTATTTGCTAGTTGTCTATGTGTTTACAGTTTTCTATTCATGTGTTTATTGCTTATAACTGTCATCCAAAGTAAGTTTGAGCGTACACGGACTTTTTGTGAGTCGCCCATGTCTTTAGGGGGGTGGCATGGGAGCGTGGAGTGGGCGGACAGCTAGAGCAGCCGCCATCGACCACGTGCCACCCCGAATTGCCTTGTCTAGTGAACCCCATACGTAGGTCAGCCTTTAGGTCATGCTTATTTGCATCATATCATTTAAACCTAGCAGGGCTCGGTCCCAGACACCATGTCCCGTTGTAGGAGGCCTATCCAAATTATGTCAAAATGGGCTCATGGCCCAAAAAGATATTTAATCATCCCTATGTGCTACATGCTGCATTCTTTAAGGGTAAAGGGGTCATTTGGGCGGACCAATGATTGTTGAAGGCAAATGAAAAGAAAAGAGTGTGAAATATAAAATGAAGCAAGTAGGGCACACTCACATTTTTCTTTCATAGTTTTCCAAAATTTAAAAACAAGAGAAAAACAAGAAAATCCAAAAAGATTTTACATTTTCCATCATTTTTCAAAAAGACAAATAATATAGTTTTTCCAAATTAGTTGCATTTATCTAAAGCTTTCTCCCATGTCCAATCTTCCCGAACTACGCATACCTGATTTTCGTCTTTCAGGAAGGGATACGTAGGCAACCTACGTAGGATCCGGCCTTCCTAGTAAGTCTTAGGTTCTTGGCCATATCGGCCGTTTTTGCAAAGTGGGGTCATTATTGCAAAGTAATTTTGGATACCTGATTCCTAAAAGATTGGGGGTTACGTAGGCTCTCGTGAGGTGTTTCCATGTCGTAGAGGTCATCCTAATTGAGTATTGCATTTTTAGACTCCTTCGGCCACATAGGCCATTTTTGCAACAATAGCCTCAGTCATGTCTTGCGTGTGTCCTATAGGAGATGTCAATATCACATAGTGTCCTGAGTCACTAATTTTATTTAGCCTTATTCCTTTCAACAGGTATGGATCCACTCACCAAGGCTAGAGTATCAATGGTTGTCAAATCCCTAGAAGGCTAGTAAAATGGTGGAACATGTTCACATTACTTGAGCAACATGATCTGATGGGTAAATTAGGGACTCTTATTTCATTGGTGGATATTACCCCCTGTTCCGACCTTGTAGAAGCAATGTTGACATTTTGGGACCCACATGGGATGGTATTTAAGTTTGGGGATCTAGAGATGACACCCACCTTAGCTGAGATAGCCGGGTTGACTCGTCTGCCATACCTAGACAAGGAATTGATTTACACAAGGGCTCATTCAAGCACAAAGTTCCCTAAGATCATACGAATGGATTTAGAAAATCACATGGGATGTCTAGATCAATCTTGGGTACCTTAGACTTTTTATTTGAGAGGTTTGCTCGTCCCACTGGATATGAGACCTTCATAGACGAGCTCTCTATATCATATGATTCTTGGAAGAAAAGGCATCCTATGGTCTTCGCTATTGCATTGCTGGGTCTCTTGATATTTCCTTTGGAGGGTAGACACATCAGCAAGCGCCTTGGTTCCAACAATTTTGGCAGAAATCTATCGTGCTTTGACCAGGATTCGAGAAGGCGAGAGGTTCTTTGAGGGAAGAAACTTGTTGCTGCAGTTGTGGTTGATAGAACACTTATATCCCGCCACCATGTTTGAGAAAGATGTTATTGATCGTTGTTTGAGAGATCGAGTGAAGTGCATCGAGCATAGAAGGACGTTCGATAAGTTTGCCTTACCACTCGGAGTTCAGGCTTAGATTGATTACTTAGGATCTTTGACTGAAGAGAAGATTTTGTGGTCATACCTTTGGATTGATCTGGACGTGATCTTAGCAGGATCTCGCGTGCAAGACTTCTTGGTACTGATTGGACTTTGGTGTACTAGACCATATACCCCTGCTAGAGTAATGCGTCAGTTAGGAAGGCGACAAGAAGTCCCCTACATTCCTGATTCTCGTGACTTCATTAGGGAGATTGACACTATGGCTCACAAGGAGGTCGACATTCAGACCTATTGGCGCCATGCAATGAAGATGGGTAGAGATACTTTAGCAGCTGACCCCCATTCACTTAGGTATACCCATGAGTACTTCATATGGCTACAGTCTACTCAGCATGGGGTTAGCAGGCCATTGCCCCGACGTGTTAGAGGAGTATTTGACGAGGAGGCCACCTCACGAATATTGCTTAGACAGTTGATTGATCGATTTACCCAGGAAGAGGAGGCCCACGCAGCAGAGAGGGTCGGGGTTCGATTGACACTTCAGTCATTGAGATCACAGTTGGCAGGGTTGGTAGAGAACATGGGACAACACCGTGAGTACCTTATTAGAGTCAGCCTTCCAGATGCAGGCGCGCATTCCAGGATCCTTATTTCCAGTTTTGAGGTGCCCTTGCAGGGTATAATACAGAGTTTAGATTCGACAGGATTGACAGGGCCATCCGGATCTTCATCAGATCCGTCCCAGCTAGGACCATCGCATTCGAGAGCCATTTGAGGAGGCATTTTATTTATGTGTTTTGAGATTGTTTTATGTTCTCTTTTAGTTTCATGTCTTGTCTAGGAGTACCAAGTCCTCTAGCTAGTGTCAGAGTCTATCATAGTGTAGTTGAGTCTGTCGAGTCTTTCATTGCCGTACTTACTATTTTGTAAACCAAAAAGTTTTATATGAAAAATCCAAAAAGATTCTTATTTTTTAGTTTATTTTTTGCAAGAACTACGCTTGGTCTGATTCATGAGCGACATGATACGTAGGTAACCTACATCAAGTTCGATCGAATTATTTTTTAAAAAAGAAAAAAGAAGAAGAAAAAGAGAGATGGAATTGTGGGGTGCGAAAAAAGAGAAAAAGAAGAGAGTGATAAGACAAAAGAAAAGAGTGGGAAGAAAACGATGTAGGATAAGAGGTGCTAGAAAAGAAAGAAAAGAGAAGATTCAAATGAGCAAATTGGGATGATGCCATATGACCCTGCGACCCTCAAAGCCATTTTAGAACCGCTAATTATTGCTAGGTGCATTGCACGTAACGTGATATTATTTAGCTGATAAATGCCCTAACGCTAACATAATGGCTTTGTTTTGTGTTTCTCTGTTACCTTTATTTAATAACAGGAAGGTGGTTAGTTTGTTGGCATCCTGGCAAGTCATCCATACAACACCATGTCAAAGCGCCAAATAGTCATGACTAGCAAAGAAACAGACATAGGGGTTGTAGACGCACCAAGGGAGATTGTAGAATCGGAATCAGAACTGAAAGAGGAGGTTCGAAGGTTGAAACATAGATGGCGGAAATGTATCAGGCCTGGATTGAAGGACACCCTCCACCTACATTCCCTACCAACTATGCAGAAAACCCTGCTTCCATTTCACCACTGTCCCAAGCCCAGATGCCCAATACCATTGATCTTTCCCCATAACACGCACCAGGCTTCACCCCTTACCACAATTACCCTGGCACTTCGGCCCAAAATTTCCATGCTCCACCATCCAAAACAACCTCATACCCTGCTCCAACATCTGCTCCTATTTTTGTACCCCCTCCACATACTACCCTCCACCGATCCTCTAGTGAGCCCGCATTCCAAGCTCCAGATACCCAATACTATGCCCCGGAACCCACCTTTAAAGTCCCAGATCCTTACTCCTACACTCCCCACTTTGAGCCTCATGCCACCCTAGAACGTGGAGCAAGAGGAGATATTTAGGAAAGTAAAGAGTCTAGAGCAATCATTGAGAAATATGCAAGGGTTAGGAAGCTAGGTGAGTGTGGCTTATAAGGATTTGTGTTTGTTCCTTGATGTCCAACTGCCTGCCGGGTTCAAGATGCCCAATTTTGACTTGTATGACGGACATGGGGATCCTGTAGCTCATCTGAGAGGTTATTGCAGTAAAATGAGAGGCGCCGGGGGAAAAGATGAATTACTGATGGCGTACTTCAGCCAGAGTCTGAGTGGGCCAGTTTTAGAATGGTACACCCGCCAGGACGCCAACAGGTGGTACACATGGGATGATGTGGCTCAGGCCTTTGCCCGGCACTTTCAGTACAATATAAACATTGTCCCAGACCGCCTATCTTTGACCAAGGTGGAAAAGAGGCCCGGTGAAAGCTTTAGAGAACATGGGTTCCGATGGAGGGAGCAAACCGCACGGGTCAATCCTCCAATGAAAAAGGCGAGATGGTTGAATACTTTCTTCAGGCCTTGGAGCCTACTTACTTCGGCCATTTGATCTCAGCCACTGGTAAGTCTTTCAAGGATGTGGTAAAGATGGGAGAGATGGTGGAAGAGGGGCTCAAGTCGAGCAAGATCATGAGCTACTCCGCTATAAAAGCAACCACACAGGCAATCCAGAGTGGTACCGGAAGTTTGCTAGGCAAGAAGAAGAAGGACAATGTCGCTACGGTTGTTTTTGGACCATGGCATGGCCAGAGGGGTCCACCTCATTAGTACACCCATCCTCGACCCCGACCTCAAGCCTACACCCCAAGCTCCATATAATCCACCCCAACATTACTTTCCCCCGCAAGACCCCCAATACTCAGCCAAACCACCCCAATACCATGTTCACCACGCATAGTCATATGCTCAACCCCCTCCTTACCCGCAATGGCATGCTCCAGCTCCACAAAATACTTATCCACCTCCACAACCCTACCAAAACCCTACTGGTCCAAATTTTCGACCAAGGCCGGAGTATAAAAGAGAAAGGCAGCAGCGGAAACAAACTTTCACCCTGCTTGGAGAATCCTATACTAGTTTGTTTCAAAGGTTAAGGCAGTTGGATGTCTTGAGGCCTATTGAGTCAAAGATACCAAATCCCCCTCCAAAGAACCTTGATTATTCCCTCATATGCGCCTATTGTTCTGATGCTCCAGGGCATGTCATAGAGAAGTGTTGGCATTTGAAAAGGGCAATCCAGGAGCTCATTGGTACAAACCAAATTGTAGTCCAAAGCCCAGACACGCCGAACATAAACCAAAACCCTTTGCCAGCCCATGCAGAGACGCATATGATTGAAATAGTTCATAAAGATGGGAAGCCCGAGAAACCTTCCAAGTCCGTCATGATGATTTGGGCCAGTGGAAGTAATTTGGTTAAAGCTCCAGACTCTACCAAAGCGACACTCTTAACAGTTGAAGGGGTGGCAGAGAAGCTGAGCTCCTCGGTTTGAAGCCACCGGTGTTGGTCGTGAAAGGGCCTTCGAAAGATATTGGGGCAAGTCAGGAAAATCTAAAAGTGGTAGTGCCAGGGGTCCCAAATAAGCCTGTCATAGTTGTGAAAGGGTCTCCTATTACCCCTATTGTCATCAAACCAGTGACCCAGCTGCCGGTGGTTGATAACAAGGCCGTTCCGTGGAATTACAAACAAGTGATAGTGACATACAAAGGAAAAGAGGTGGAGGAAGAAGTCAATGAAACTGGAGGATTGACTCGTTCTGGGAGATGTTTTGCCCCAGAAGAATTAAGGAAAGCCAAGCCGTTCAAGGATAGTCAAATGCTAATAAAGAAATCGGTCACCGAAGAAGAGGCTGAAGAGTTCCTGAAAAATATGAAATTGCAAGACTATTTCATTGTGGAGCAGCTAAGGAAAACACCGGCTCAGATCTCTCTTTTGTCTTTGTTGACACATTTAGATGAAAATCGCAGGGCCCTGATGAAGATTTTGAATGAGGCATATGTTCCTGATAAGATCACAGTGCACCACTTGAAAAAGATAGCTAACAAGAACTTCGAAGTAAACAGGATCACTTTCTCAGATGATGAACTTCCAATGGAGGGTACAGAACACAACCGAGCTCTTTATCGCACGGTGAAGTGCAAAATTCTGTTGTCTCAAGGGTGTTGGTTGATAATGGCTCTAGTGCAAATATTTGCCCTCTGTCTACTCTGCAAAAGTTGAAGATCGGCACCAAAATAATCCATATGAACAATGTATGTATTCGAGGCTTTGATGGGGGAGGTAAAGATTCTGTTGGTGATATAATGCTCGAATCGTCGGTAGGGCCAGTTGAGTTCACTATGGAATTCCAAGTGTGGTTGTCTCCTACAATCTGTTGTTGGGCAGGCCCTGGATACATGATGCTAAGGCAGTCCCATCATCTCTGCATCAAACAGTGAAGTTTGAATGGGACATGTAGGAAATAGTTGTCCACGATGATGAGGACTTATCAGCTTGTAATGACACAATTGTTCTGTTTATTGAGGCTAAAAACGATAAGGGACCTTAGGTCTATCAAACTTTCAATACAGTATCTGTTGAGAAGATTCCTGAAGGAAAATGCATTTTGGGCCCTAAGTTGTCCTCCGCATCTGTCATGGTAGCAAGTGAAATGTTGAAGAATGGTTTTGTACCAGGTAAGGGTCTAGGTTTATCTCTACAGGGTATTGTGCATCCAGTGCGCCCCCGTGGAAATCTTGGTACATTTGGTTTGGGATTCATGCCCACAGGGAAAGACGTGAAAAGGGTTACAAATCTAAAACAGAAGGTATGGTCACTCCCCGAGCCTGTCCCACACATCCCTAAGTTTTTTGTCAAGCCAGGGGCCGAAAAACCTCTAGTATCATCAGTGCCAAAACCTGTGGTCGATGTTGATGAAGAGCTGATCAAGAGGTTCTAGAGTCTGTTTGATGAGGTTAATATGGTAGAAATTGGTGAAGGTTCTAGTAAAGCAGATGTGCAGTTCGTTGGGCCAAATGTGAAGCTTAGCAATTGGGAAGCTACTCCTCTCCCTACCATGAAGGAGTTTTGGTAGTTTGCTTTGTTTTCCTTTCTGTTATCTGGGTTATTCCAGGGTTGTAATCCAGATTTTTATTTTTGCTTGTTTTGATGTTCAAACCCTTCTATTTATTTTCAATGAAATGCAATTTCCCATTTTCCATTATTCCTAATAGTGTTTCATTTTGTTGTTCTTTGTACAGTTGTTTTTATGCTGGTTGCAATGACATGACATGCATGAGGACTTTTCAGCCAAGTCTTAAAAGCCAATCTAATTCCGAAATAATAATCCAAGAAGTAGAGTATGATGATGAAATAGAATACGATGAAGAAGCAGCATTTGAGGAAATGAGTAAAGAGCTAAAACACTTTGACGAAAAACCAAAGCCTATTTTGAATGAAACTGAAGCAATCAATTTATGAGACCAGCATAATGTTAGGGAAACCAATATAAGTGTGCATCTGGAACCGCAAGTTAAGGAAGAAAGTATCAAAACATTGTTTTAGTACAAAGATATCTTTGCATGGTCGTCTGACGATATGCTAGGCTTGAGCACTGATTTGGTAGTTCATAAATTGCCAACTTATCCAGCATTCCCTCCTGTCAAGCAAAAGTTACGAAAGTTCAAGACTGACATGAGCGTGAAGATAAAAGAAGAAATCACAAAGCAGCTTGATGCAAAGGTCATTCGGGTCACTCGATATCCCACTTGGTTAGCTAATGTTGTGCCAGTACCGAAGATGGTTGGTAAGACCAGGGTATGTGTTTATTACGGTGATCTTAACAAAGCGAGCTCGAAGGATGATTTTCCATTGCCGAACATTCACATTCTGATCGATAATTGTGCCAAGCATGAGATTGGATCTTTTGTGGATTGCTACGCAGGATATCACCAGATCTTAATGGATGAGGAAGATGCAGAAAAGACAACGTTCATCATGCCATGGGGAACATATTGCTACCGGGTAATGCTATTTGGTTTGAAGAATGCTGGGGCAACTTACATAAGGGCGATGACTACCATATTTCATGACATGATACACAAGAAGATTGAGGTTTATGTTGATGATGTGATCATAAAGTCAAAGAAGCAGTCTGACCATGTCAAGGATTTGAGGAAGTTTTTCCAAAGGCTCCGCAGGTACAACCTCAAGCTCAACCCTGCAAAATGTGCATTTGGTGTCCCATTCGGGAAATTGCTAGGATTCGTGGTTAGTAGACGTGGTATTGAGTTGGATCCGTCGAAGATCAAATCCATCCAAGAGTTACCGCCGCCAAAGAATAAAACTAAGGTGATGATTTTGCTCGGAAGGTTAAATTACATCAGCAGGTTTATTGCTTAGCTCACGACAACCTGTGAACCCATCTTTAAGCTGCTGAAGAAGAATGCTGCAGTCAAGTGGACTGACGAGTGTCAAGAAGCGTTTGGTAAGATTAAGAGGTACTTGTCGAATCCACCGGTGCTGGTCCCACCAGAGCTAGTGAGACCTTTAATTCTCTATTTGATAGTCCTGGATAACTCTTTTGGCGGTGTGTTGGGTCAAAACGGCATCACGGGAAAGAAGGAGCAAGCAATATATTATCTCAGTAAGAAGTTCACTCCCTATGAGGTTAAGTACACTCTTCTTGAGAGGACATGTTGCACCCTGACTTGGGTGGCACAAAAGTTAAAGCATTATCTGTCGTCCTAAACTACTTACCTCGTTTCTCGCATGGATCCTCTAAAGCACATCTTTTAGAAGCCTATGCCCATAGGAAGACTTGCAAAGTGGCAGATTTTGCTCACAGAGTTTGACATCATCTATGTGACTCGGACTGTGATGAAAGCCCAAGCCTTGGCCAACCACTTGGCCGAGAATCTGGTGGATGAAGAATATGAGCCACTGAAGACTTATTTTCCTAATGAAGAAGTGATGTATGTTGACGAGGTGGACCATGATGAAAATCCAGGCTGGAAACTCTTCTTTGATGGAGCTGCTAACATGAAAGGTGTCGGCACAGGGGCTGTACTCATTTCTGAAACAGGGCAACACTACCCTGTAATAGCCCAACTTCGATTTCATTGCACCAAAAACATGGCTGAGTACGAAGCATGCATTCTGGGTTTGAGGTTAGCTGTAGACATGAGAGTCCAGGAAATACTGGTTCTGGGAGAATAAGATTTGTTGGTTCATCAGATTCAAGGAGAATGGGAGACTCGGGATTTGAAGCTCGTACCGTACTGACAGTGTCTGCATGATCTTTGTCAACGATTTAGGTCGGTAGAATTCTGACATATTCCCAGGGTTCATAATGAGATTGCCGATGCCTTGGCTACTCTGGCATCAATGTTGTATCATCCAGACAAGGCTTATGTCGACCCAGTGCATATCCAAGTTCATGATCAACATGCTTATTGTAATATGGTTGAAGAGGAAATTGATGGTGAACCTTGGTTCTATGATATCAAGAAATACATCAAGTTGGGGGTATATCCAGTACATACTCCAAGTGATCAAAAGAGAACCATTTGACGTCTGGCTAGTGGATTTTTCTTAAGTGGGGGAATCTTGTACAAGAGGACTCTAGACTTAGGACTGCTGAGGTGCATAGATGCTAAAGAAGCTTCGACTATCATGGACGATGTGCATTCTGGAGTTTGCGGGCCGCATATGAATGGGTATGTCTTGGCAAAGAAGATACTTTGAGCGGGTTATTATTGGCTCACCATGGAACGAGATTGCATCAGATTTGTTCGCAAATGTCATCGATTCCAGGTGCACGGTGATTTGATTTATTCCCCGCCATCTGAGTTGCATACAATGTCTGCACCTTAGCCATTTGTTGCTTGGGGCATGGATGTCATTGGACAAATTGAGCCAACAGCATCAAACGGGCACATGTTTATTCTGGTGGCCATTGATTACTTTACCAAGTGGGTCGAAGCTGTAACTTTCAAGTCCATGACCAAGAAGGCAGTGGTGGATTTTGTTCATTCAGATATCATTTGTCGGTTCGGAATTCCCAAGGTAATAATCACAGACAATGCTGCCAACCTCAACAGTCATTTGATGAAAGAGGTATGCGAACATTATGCATCAAAACTCCACTCCGTACCGTCCCAAGGAGAATGGAGCTATTGAGGCTGCTAATAAGAACATAAAGAAGATACTTCGTAAGATGGTGCAAGGTTCTAGGCAATGGCACGAAAAATTGCCTTTTGCCTTACTGGGTTATCGCACTACTGTTCGCACTTCAGTAGGTGCAACTCCTTATTTGCTGGTATATGGAATTGAGGCAGTTATACCTACAGAAGATGAGATTCCATCCCTTCGGATCATTGCAGAAGCTGAAATTGATGATGATGAGTGGGTCAAAACCCAGCTAGAGCAGTTGAGTTTGATTGATGAGAAAAGATTAGCTGCAGTATGTCATGGTCAATTGTATCAAAAGAGAATGGAAAGAGCATACAAAAAGAAGGTGCGTCCTCGGAAATTCGAAGTGGGCCAGCTGGTATTGAAACGCATCCTTCCCCATCAGACTGAAGCTAAAGGCAAGTTCTCCCCAAACTGGCAGGGGCCGTTCATTGTGACGAGAGTGTTGCCCAATGGTGCTTTGTATTTAATAGACATAGAAGGCAAACGTATAGATATGTCTATCAATTCTGATGCAGTCAAGAGGTACTATGTATGAGTTCTTTGCTTGTCTTCAATTATATTTTAGTACTTGGCATATTCAAAGTTGAAATGATGAAGGCATTTCGTTCCGCTACCCAAACACTTTCATCCTTTGCTACCCCTTTTGAGCCTTGTTTATTTTCTTTCATACCCCTATTTTAGAATCAGGAGTAGAACTAGAAAATAAGAAGAAGAAAAAAGAAAAGAGAAAAAGAAAAGAAAAAAAAAAGAAAAGAAAAAAGGAAAGAAAAGAAAAAAAGAAAAAAAAAGAAAAGGAAAAGAAAAAGAAAAAAACAAACAACTTTTGTTTGAACTACGTTCGACCTGATTCCTTTTAGGGATACGCAGGCAGCCTACACAATTCGGTCCCCTCAAAATAAAAATCCAAAATTCCCCAGACCCAAAGAAACTGGGGCAGAAGTTTTGGTTTTGCAAAAGATCTGATTCCAAAAGTTGTAATTTTGAACCCTTTTCATCTTAAATTATTTTGAGCCTTCATGCCACCCTTTCTTTCTAGCCTTTTCCAAAACCCTACATTACGGTCCAAAGAAAGACCTTCTGATCAATCATTGAGGATGCCAAGTCAAGCGAGATAGAGGTATGATTTACGTCATGGGTAACACTTTGTTTATGGGCACAAAGGAAAATTGAATAAAATGAGAGAGTCTTATTGGTGAAAACCCTCACGGGCACTGTAAGGCGATGGTGAGCTGAGAGAAAATTTAAAATGAGAGTCTTATTGGTGAAAATCCTCATGGGTATCGTAAGGCGATGGTGAGCTGAGAGAAAATTTAAAATGAGAGAGTCTTATTGGTGAAAACCCTCGCCGGCACCATAAGGCGATGGTGAGTTGAGAGATGAACAAATGAGAGAGGCTTGTTGGTGAAAATCCTTTGGGGCACTACAAGACGAAGAGGGTCGTGACTTTATAGAGAAATTGGATCAGTGAAAGCCCGGTTTCTAAAGTATGAAGACATGACATGAACTGAAAATATGATTGGTTGGACGGATTAGGTTGATCAATCCATATTGCATGTCACGATCATTGGAGCCAGCCGCTTCACTCTGATAAGTCCTTTTTCTATTCTTCTTCACATAGTCATCTTTGTTCAAATTTTCCTTTGTTCCTTTTGCCAAAAATCACTTCACTGCGCTCTTTGAGTCTATCTTTATGAGTCTCTTTCGCGTTAGCCCTTGTTGAACAGGCATGAAAGGATTCCAAAGTCTACTACCAGCTTCTCGATTGCACGAGGCATAGTTTGGCCAAGCACATAGCTAGTAACATGATTCAGAAGGAGTAACTTGGTGATAACTAAATTTCAGGTGATCAAGTGAACCTTGAATTTTGAGAAAATACAAAGGCTCAACAATTGTCAGTATGAAAACGCAATGCAATAAGTAAGTGTAAGGAATTTGGATCATTCAAAGGTTTTTGTGGTCAAGGTTCGATCTAAAGGTCAAATAATTCCTTGTTAGTCTGAAGCAGATAATCAGAATGAAGCAAGGCAGCGGCAGAAGCAAATATCCTCAGCAATGATGCCACAAACTAATCACCACATTTTTCAAACTAACAAGATTTTGTTTGTCTGCAACAGGAGCAAGAAATTTGTTAATCTACAGGGACCCTCCTATGAAGAAAGCATGGATCAGGGGCAAGAAATTTTGTTCGGGATCCTCCAGGAAGAGAGCATGGCTCAGGTAAGTTCATTCTTGGCTTTCAGGACCCTCCTGGATAATGGGATTTAGGTTTTAAGTTTTCAGGACCCTCCTGGATAACGGGGTTTAGTTTCAAGTTTTTAGGACCCTCCTAGATAATGGGATTTATGTTTTAAGTTTTCAGGACCCTCCTGGATAATGGGGTTTAGTTTTAAGTTTTCAGGACCCTCCTGGATAATGGGATTTAGGTTTTAAGTTCTCAGGACCCTCCTGGATAATGGGATTTAGGTTTTAAGTTTTCAGGACCCTCCTGGATAATGGGGTTTAGTTTCAAGTTCTCAGGACCTTCCTGGATAATGGGATTTAGGTTTTAAGTTTTCATGACCCTCCTGTATAATGGGGTTTAGTTTCAAGTTTTCAGGACCCTCCTGGATAATAGGATTTAGATTTCAAGTTCTCAGAACCCTCCTGGAAAATGGGATTTAGCTAACACTCACAAATATTCCTGGTACAAACTGGGGAAGGAGATTTCCTTGTTTTGTCTGTTTTGTTGTAATTGCAGGCGTCCACCTGGAGAATGAGGGAATTCATTTCAGAACTTCATTTCAATTTTAAGATAGTAGTAGGCGCCCACCTGGAGAACGAGGGAATTCTTTTCAGAGTTATTGTGATTTTCAAGTTAGTGGCAGGCGCCCACCTGGAGAACTAGGGAATTCTTTTCACAGTTATTGTGATTTTCAAGTCAGCAGCAGGCGCCCACCTGGAGAACGAGGGAAGTCATTTCAAGTTTCAAATTAGTGGCAGGCGTCCACCTGGAGAATGAGGGAATTCATTTCAGTTTTAAGACAGCGGCAGGCGCCCACCTGGAGAACGAGGGAATTCATTTCAGAGTTACTTTCAATTCTCAAATTCAAGAGGCATCAGGAGCCCGCCTGAAGAACATGGTCAACTTTTATTTTCCCAATTCAAGTCAGAGAAGCATCAGGAGCCCGCCTGAAGAACAGGGCCAATTTTTCAATTTCATGTTGAAAGATCAAGTAGAAATTCAAAGAAGATTCAAGACAAGAAGTAGATAGGATTTTGTGTTTTTCTTTTATTTTTGCTGTAATTTTTTCCTTCTAATTTTGATGTAATGGCAGGAACCGCAGACCGGAACCTCGACGGCACCTCAGTCGACTCTCCACCTCGGTACTACATCGTTCTTCTCACTTATGAACTACACGTGGCCTGATTCCTTTATAGCCAAGGATATGTAGGCAACTCAGATACCAGGGCTCAGTCACACTTTCTTTTCCTTTAGTTTTAGTCTCTTTAAATAAGGGTCGGGTCAAAAAAAACCCGTCTCGTCATCCATTGTCTGAAAACTCATCGTGTTTCCGGTCAAAGAGGGGCAGCTGTAGACATGTAATTTTTGACCCTCACCGAGAAAATTACAAAAACATTTTCTTTTATTTAGGTAATTAATATTTTATCTTGTTACTTTTAGTTTATCTACCTTTCATAAAATATATATATATATAGTTCCACTTTGTTTTCAAAATATTAGTATTTTTGATAGGAATATCAGTTTAATTAATATTAGTATTTTTGATAGGAATATTATTTTAATTTTGCGATAATTTTAATCTAATCCGATTTTTTTAGTATGATATTTGAAAAACACCAAAAATAGTTTCATATTTTATACATAGTTTAGTTTAATTAATTAGAATTGATTTTTATTTAATAGTACATTTTTTAAAATATTTTAATTAAGTGTTTTGTTGATGAATTTAAAGAGTTGAGACCCCAATTTGTAAGCCCAATTTCGGCCAAATCTGAGGTCGAATACCCTCCTCCACCATACCCAAATCGGATAGCCCATCTCCCAATTGCCCAAAAAATTACCCCCCAAATTCGCCCGGCCCAAACCGGACCGACCCTTGACCCGCTCCAATTCACGTTTTAATCTCAACCGTCCAAACACCTTGATCCTACTGCCCACATTACTTCACACCCCCCAATATAAGCCTAATATTCCCCAAAACCTAACCCTAATCTAACTCCCAAAACAGCGCCCCTCCTCTCTACATGCTTCTGCCCGTCGCCAACACCCCGAAACCCACCAAAAAAGTTATTTTTACGGTGTCCACGTGCTCATGGTCCCCTCTTCTCTTCTCTCCTTCTTCCATGTCACGCATTCCGTACCAAGCCTCATTATTTTCACGCGTTTTCTTGCTCTCCAAGTTCAAACCAAATAAATGGAGGTCGTAGATTGAATCAATGTCAATCTAGGGCCCTCCATTTGTTCGATTTCGAACTATAAAAGAGAGAAATCAGAGGAGATAGAAGGTCTGGACAGAAAAATCGGAGAAAAATTAAAAAAAAAAAAAAGCTCTTGTTCTTTCTTGGGGATTTTTCTGGAAAAATAGAAGAAAACTAGGGTTTTAGGGGTTATTTTGGATTTTTGCTTTCTTCTTTTGCCTTTTCGTTTGAGATTTTGCCCAAAAAAAAAATGTATCAGTTCTGCTTTTCTTCTTAGTTTGATATCAAGAGTCAGAAAAATAGTGGAAAAAAAGGATTTTGTTTTCATCATTTCTATTTTGGATTCGAAATTCAACTATGGAGTTTGATTGAGGTTTGCCGTGGAGTTGAAGCTGTCGTTCGAGGTTAGCTCGTGGTTCCTTTTAAGTCTCGGATTTCAGTAGCTGATTTTTCTTTCAAGCTCGTTGCCGAGTTTTTTGCTGCTTGTACCAAATTCGAACATCAAGGGAGAATCGAAATTTCAATTTTCAGGTTCATACCTCATCCTTTACTGCTTTCATGTGGATCCAATTATGATAAGTGCTAAGTTAATCTGATATACAGAGTATTTGAGAATCGGTTCGAATAAGTTAACTGAAATTGATTTGAGTGATTTAACTTCTATGCTTTGGATGTTCTTAGCTTACATTATATGTTGAAGTATCTTTCAAGTTCAGATTTGTTTAGTTTAAGATGACCGATTCGTTGGCTGCATTTTTGTAAGTTTGTCTCGTTTGTTTGCTAAGTTTAACCCGAAACTAATTCAAAGCTTTCTCTAGTGGTTATTCATCTTTGTCGAACTGGTTCATTAGTTTGTGAATGGTAATTGAGCTTGAATCTGTTTGGTTTGTTATGTTTTGATCAAGGTCAGATGGTTGTGTTACTGTCGAGCGGATCATGGCCCATTAGTGTGCTTTTCTTGGTGTTACAGTATGATCATGTCCATGTTTTGGCAGTTTGAAAAGTCAATGAGTCTAAATTGGAATTATGGTTCTGTTTCTTCTATAGTCATGACTTAATTCTAGGTTAACTTGTGTGCTTGGTTCATTCTTAAACTCGCGAGTCGACACACACTTAGCTTCACTTGTAAGCCACAGAAGTTAATATTCATGTTCACGAAAGTCATGTCTAGACAGTCTGGATGCTTTGACGTGAATCCTTCGTCATTATTCTTTAAGTTCATCGTGTTTAAATGTCATTAGAAGGTATCATTGGTGTCATGAAGTTTGAGAGTTTTTATGTATTGAAATGAGAACTCGAGTTGAAGTCCTTCTCCTGCTCAAAAATTTGTCTGCATTGTTACTGCTGCAAGAATTCTACTCTTTTGAGCTGCTGAGAACAGCTGATTTGAGCCGTCAATTGAGCCGATAAAATGCAGTATTTTGGACAATTGTCTGGACTGCTAGGCGTGCTAAAAATTTGCCCTGTTCTTGCCCTATTTAGGCAGCATATCTGCATTTTTGGGTGCAAATTCTGCACCGCTGGCTCGTAGTGATTTTGATTGGCTGAGTATTTTATGTGTCTAACTGAGATATGCTTGATTTTACGATTATTGATCAAACAGAAGAACTGGTTCATTAAAATTTCCAGAAAGTTTTGTTTGCCCCCCCCCCCCCCTTGAACTAAGTTTATGATGGATGGTTTGACATCTTTTTGACTTTTGGATTGGTTATCGTCACCTTGATTTGGATGAATCAGTGTCTTTAATCACGTTGACATCTAGCAGTTTCTTTCTCTATGTGAAATTAATGGACTCTCATCTATCTCCCAATTAAAATGAAGTTCCAGTTCTATGTTTTAAAATTAGTACTTCTAATGAGTTCCTTAAAGCTTCTTTAATCTCAAATAGCATTTGCTTCAATTCTAGTCATTTGGCAATTTGGCTGTTGTTTTCGACTGATGCATTGGATCTTTGAGTTTTGGGGGAAAGTCATTAGATTCTCGGCCAACTTCCATGGGAATTATAGTCTAAAGATTCTACCAGTTGATTGTTCTTCGAAATTGGCATGGGTTAATGGGGAGGGTTAAGGCTCTTATCATATTTGGATCCATCGCTCATTTCTTTTATTGTTATTGGTGTTCACACTTATATGTGCTAGATGCCTATCTCCTTTGGTTGATCAATACTTGTTTAAATGATATTGGGCCGTAGGTATCGGGGAAAAGGCCGAGCTCATTAGTGATTAACTTGTTTGCATGCCTTAGGAATTGAGCTCGGCCAAATACATAAAATAAAAAGTCAAGAGAATTTGAGCATGATTTAGAATTTTCCCCTTTATTTAGTTTCCTTTTATTTATTTATTTTGTTACGCTATCCGCTAGTAGCATGCTAGGGCCGACCACCCGGGTAGGCAAATTTTAGGTCCTTTCTTTTATTCGAATTGAGGCGAGAGATCGTTCCCTTTAGTTTATATTTAGGGGGATGCCCGTAGATTTTGTATATATTTTATCCGGGGTATATGCCCCGAAGAATTTGTAAATATTATTGAAGCTGTGACGAACACTTTGGAGGAATTATAGTGTAGGTTAGCTTAGGAATTTAATTTTTATTTTTATTTTTCTTTTATTAGGTGGGGACAGCCTCGAGCCTCTTTTTGTGTTTATTTCCTTTTATGTGTTTTTTCACCTCAATTTGAATATCTCAAAAGCCGACTAGATCAAGTATGCAACCGTACTAGCTACGGGACTCGGGAAATGCCTAACACATTCTCCCTAAGTCAAATGAACCCCCTTGCCTAGAACTCTGGTGCAGACTTAGTTTTTGAGTCCAAAGTGTTTTAAAAGGAAAAATTATTTCTAAAAATGGTGACCTGGCACACCGAAACTCAATGCTAGGTGGTGACTCTAAAAAATCTTTTGAACACAATATTCTTTGTCACTAATAATTAAAAACCCTTTTTGAGCTTTACAAATCTTTTTATTAATTATAAGAGGGTTTCGTGAGGTGTAAAAAAAGGGGTGTGACAGTCATTATGGCCCTCAACATGCTCATTTGATCCCATACCCCTTTAGTATTTGTTTGTGATTTAGAACAGTTATCTCAGCATATTTTGAACTGTTACTTTAAGGTGCTAGGCTAAACCTTTGGCACAAACTGAATCATATTCTGTTAATTAGACCTCTATAACAATGCTTGAGTGCTTATCTGCTATTTATGTGCCTTTCATGCTATCCAGAATCTCAGCAATATGTTTTGGCATATGTGTCTGTGATCCTTCCCCAATGCTAACATGATGCCCCCTCCTTTCTATGATTATGTGGTTTAGCACAATGTTGCCTAGCAGAATTTCCAATCATGTTTCAACCTGCCTAGTAATAATAACCCCAGTCAATCCTGCCAACATGCTCTTATCAGTCTCTCTTGGCATGTAATTTTGTGCTAAATGTTGAACCTGTTTTATTAAGTTTGCATTGAGCTGGCTTTTAAATTCTATTATTTGGTCAACTGTTTGCCTAATATGTTCAATTTGGTCGTGTTTGTTTAAATCCCTCAATTCATGTCCCTCAACTTTGGTCTTTTCTCTTTCACTTCTTGCTTAAGGTTCTCTGAATTCTATTCTTAGCCGGCTGAAAGACAGGGCTATTTAGGTTCTGTCCTTTGATCTCCCTAGTGTGAGCACTGCTCGGGGTCCATTTGAGGCCCTTGTGAACTTTGACACACTAGGATTTGGTTTCTAGTTCGCCCTCTGAATGATCTCTGTTAACTTCCCTAGTGTGAGCACTGCCCTGGGTTCTTGAAGCCCTTAGGAACTCTGACATATCGGGGTTTTGGTTCTATATGCTCAATTCTGTTTTTTTAAAGACCACTGGGGAATCCCTCAAGTCATGGCTGCCTTATGTCCATGAACATGTGATTTTGTGTTGTTGTGAACTATGAGAATGAAGGCTTGGCCTAGTCAGATGTACTTTTGGGCCTGTTGTAGGCTCCCTATAGTTATATCTATTCTGTAATTTACTACATTCAATTCTGGGTTGTAATAATTATTGTAATAACAATTTGGGGTATTAGTAAAAAATTGGGGAAAGGGTTTTTATCCTATGCTTGCACTGAAACCAGTAGAAATCCTGCCTATAGGCTCATTACTTAGCTAAACAAAATGTGCTATCTTGTTCAAACATGTTTCAGCTTTCATGTGTTCGAGATCATGCCTATAGGTAATCTGTCTTTTCTCAAAACATGCTACTTTCAGTTATTGTAGAAAGCATGCCTACAGGTATTTTATCCTTGCTCAAACGCATTATTTTTCAGTAAAAATCCTGCCTATAGGTCCTTTATTTGGTTAAAATATGTTCTACGCCTGCTTGTTAGAGATCCTGTCTATAGGATCTAAAAGAAAAAAAATCATTCTTGATCGCTAAAATCATGCCTATAGGAACAAAAGTTAGTTTTTGAAATCATGCCTATAGGATCTAAAATCAGTTTAATTACAGAAAGCATGCCTATAGGTTTGAATCAGTTTAATTATCATCTTGCCCGTTTGTTCAGGAGTTGTTTACCACTGTGTATTGGCATTCTTAGAAAACCTGCCTATAGGATCAAATAAGTGATTCTGAATGTGTTTCTATGATTACCACTGTTTATTATCGCGTAAAACGCCTAGACATCATGCCTATAGGTTTAATCCCCTTATGCTTAAAAATAAGTAAGCAAATCATGTATGTTTTGAGAAGTGTATCAAGGAGATGGCTTTTGCGTATAACTGTCCGCCCATTAAATCCAGATTCATATAGAGATCCTGCCTGTAGGTTTCTGCAATCTTAACTATTTAAAATCAGGAACTGTCTTTGTTAATCTTACTTGCGTGCATTTGTTGTCTAATTGCGGAGGCCAATTTGAGCTCTTACTTGCTTATAAGTGAAAGTCCAATGTGTTTTGTATGTCGCCTAGCTTTTGACCTTTTTGAGCAGCCTAAATTAAAGTCTAGAACCACCCTGAAGTACAGGTCCAAATGCCTCCTGGGCCATAGGCATGGGACGGGTAGTGCACGCATAGGACACGACTTAGAATTGATTAGTGCACTTCAAGTAAACAACTTAAAAATAGTAATTGGGTAGCAGGAGATGATAGTCTGTGCCCGCTGAATAATATGAGTAATACCCCATCTTGAGGGAGTTACGAAGTATCATTTATGTTGCACAGGGTGATCCTTTAGGCTAAAAACTTAGGACTCCCCTTCCACTTGTCTTTCAATCGATTATTCATGTCTAGTACTTCCTTGTTTGTTAGCTTTGACTATATAGACTAATTCATATAATTGAGTTCGGCCGGGACCCACAGTTGTGGACCTCAAAGAGTGCCTAACACCTTCTCTTCGTGGTAATTTCGAGCCCTTACCCGATCTTTGGTGATGCAAACTAGTCAAACAAAGCTATTTCGAATAGGTGCCCTGACGCACCTTAATCCGTTAGGTGGCGACTCTCTCTTTTAAAACACCTTCCTTAAAAGAGTTGTCACACGTCGAAACCGGATTTTACGAGAAAATAAGGCGCGACAATAAGCACTTTGTTGAATAAATATAATTAACATATTGTAAACAAGCAAGATTTTACCACTTGCATATGCAATTGTTGATAAGGAGAATGATTCCTCATGGAGGTGGGTTCTTTGAAAGGTTCAAAGAAGCGTTCGGTGACAGAGATGACATGTGCATTGTATCAGACAGAAATGAGAGCATAGCGAAGGCAGCTTCAATAGTATATACTCAAGTTTCTCATTGTGTTTGTATATGGCATCTCTGGAATAACATAAAAGACAGATATAAGAGGAGCCAAGAAGACCTAAGAGAGATATTTTTTGCTACGGCAAGAGCATAGACCATTCAAGAGTTTAATCACCATATGTCAGAGATGGAACAAATAGATGGAAGAGTGAAGGATTACTTATTTGATATTGGGTATCACATGTGGTGTAGAGCGCATGCGAAAGTCAACAGGACAATGATAATGACTTCCAACATTGCAGAGTCATTAAATTCAGCAACTAAGGAAGCGAGGGAACTTCCGATACAACAATTACTGGAAGAAATTCGAATGTTGATCAACAGGTGGAACTACACAAATTGAAGCACTACACAAGCGACATTTACAAAGCTTACCGTAAAATATAATGCTATACTGGATGAAAATCTTGATGCATCACAGTATATGATGGTATGTTTATATTATATAATATGTTCCTTATTTCAAAATCATGTTTATCTACAGAAACACTCAATAGGGTTAATCTTTTGGATTAGTTACATAAAGTCATGACTAATCTTGTTTTTCTACAAAATATAGGTGAGACCATCAACTGAAGACTTACGTTCAGTTATTGACAAGAGGTTTTTCATCATTTGCCTTAGGGAAAGGACATGTAGTTGTAGAAGGTTCCAGTTAGATCAAATCCCTTGTCCGCATACGTAGGCGATTTTGAGGTCAAAAAACTTGGAGGGTGAAGATTACTGCTCTATGTACAACAGCAATGAATACATGTTGAAAGCATAAGACATTCCAATTTATCCTCTTCCAGATGAAAGTACATGGACAATACCTGTAGAGGTATTAGAACAAGTTGTGTTGCCACCAGTCGGGAATAAGATGCCTAGAAGACCTAAGAAGGTGATGTTGATACCCAACTTTGCCCTCATATATTTTTCAAATAATATATATACTTTCAAAATATCATTTTGCATTATTATTTAATTTACAAGATTTACGCAAGCACTTTTTATAATTTTTCATAATTTTAGAGCTTTTAAATTAATTTTCTTGCATTAAAATACATAAATTTTATTCAGTAATTATACCTATGAATTATTTGTGATGCCTTAATCATCCAAATTACTATTTTTGCATCCTCATACATGTTTCATAATATTTTTCATTTCATTTCATATAATTATTTTTACAATGTAAGCTATTTATTTAAATTTGCAATAGTAGCCCATATTTTGCATTCCTATTGCAATTGACATTTCATTTAGGGTCGAAATAATATTTTACATTTTTTATAGCCTTCTATCATTGTTTAAAGTATTAGCTTGCATAAGTAGTATTTTTATATATTTATTTAGCTATTTTATTAAATTATTTTCGTTTTAATTTCTATTTAAAAGAGCTGGCCCAATTGTTAAACCAATTCTCAGACCAAAAGGCCCAATACTCTAGCCCAATAACCTCCAGCCCAACACCAGTAACCCACTACCCATACCGATTTAATTAATTCGCCCCAATCCCTCTTTAAAATATTGGTCGTTGATCTCTAAGATCAACAGCCCACAATCAACCTACCCCTTTTAATTACCCAACCCCGAACCCTAATCCACATTCCCTTTAACCCGCCGCCTTGAAACCCTTCCCCCTTCTCTGAAGAACCCTAATCGCCGCCCTTCCCTGATCTCTCTCCTAATGGGATTATCCCCTCATTTACTTGCCAAATCTGTGTTTTTCCGCTACTGGTTGATTCTCCATGGTATCAATTAGTACTTCCCTAAACATGGCAAGTACTACCTCTCCGATTATGTCCGATCGATTCCAATCTTTTGAATCTGGGCCATATCTCGTCTACACACGTTCAATACTATATTGTGTGAGTCCGATCTCGTTTGGATTTCTGCTGATTTACACTTTCCCTAAAAACTAAGGTTTACCGAATTTCTCTCTTAAATCGATTTCAAATTGATTTGCATGTTTTCTTTCCTTATTTGTTGTTTAATTTACTTCGTTTCCTTATGTGTTTGTTCGATTTTTGGCTACTATATAAATCCCCTCATTTTCCCTTCTGGGGACAGACTTTTGAATCAATTTTCTTCACTAAAATTGGGATTTTGCTACTCTCTTGTTCTTTATTCTGTATTGGCCGGCTGAAACCCAAGGCCATTAACACCTTGTTACTCAACCTGTTCTTGGTGAGAGCATTGCCCTGAGTTCATCGAAGCTCTTCGAAACTTTGACGCATTGGGATTTTGGATTTTTGTGGAAGTTTGTTCTTTACTGTTCTTCGTTAACTGGTGAGTTACTGGACCTTTGTAAATCCGTCCCTATGTATCTGCATTTTTGCATAAGTCTTCACCTCTGAAGTTCGTTAGTTTAATAAGTCTTCTGGTTTGTTTTTTTGTGTTTAATTCTGTTTGTTCTACTTCAATTTTGATTCTCCTTAATTATTACTTCATATTGTTGATAGTTCAAAGCATGCCTAAACATGAGTTTGAGTAAATTAGATTCCTTTCAAGTTCATCTAGCCTATGCGTTGCAATTTACTGCTGTTTAGGACCTTTGCATTCTTCAGCATCTCTTTGTTATTTAATTTTGCTTTAGGCTATCAATCCTATTACTTGAACATGTTTTACCTGCATAATTTGTATCCCTTTTAGTCGACTAGTCAATTGTGTTCAAACCAAGAGTATGTACACTCACTATATGGCACAAGTCTGTTTCCTATCCTATTCTGAATTGTTGCGATAATATCATGACTATATTGCATGTTTGATCCTGTTAGTATGCCTTTAGCATGTTTTGATCTCCTTGACTTCCCAGTAGTTGCAATAATCTGTTCTTATCATACATAAATTCTGTTGCCAATTAATATGATTCTCTCTTGTAACACTAAGACCTCGCTTAGCATAATTTGAACCTTTTCCTTTATTATGAGTCTGTGTATGCTACTTTCACAAATCCTGCAAACCTGTTTTGATGATGTGTGACTACTTATGCACTATGTGTTAAACTTGTTCTTCTGAATCTTTGCTAAGTCTATTCAAAAGCCCTAAGGCCTCTTTGATAATCTGCTCTATGTGCTCAACTTGACTATGTTTGTATCCCTCAGCTTTGTCTCTCAACCTTGGTTTACTATCCTTCACTTATCATTTGTGCTTTCTTAAGCTCTCATTCTTAGCCGGCTGAAAGCCAAGGCTACCTACGTTCTACTGTTGACCACTCTAGTGTAAGCACTGCTCGGGGTCCAATTGTCACGACCCAATTTCCCCTTCGTTGGGTATCGTGATGGCACCTAGTCTTAGGGACTAGGTAAGCCTAACATTTACTGAATAACAACAATAATAAGGAAAATCTAACAGTATCGATATAGAAATCTCCACAAAAAAAACTTACAATTTCCCAAAACCGGTAGTACAAGTCATAAGCTCTACAGAGTTATCTAGAAAACCTCTAAAATACAACTGTCTCGAAATAAGAGTGAACAATGTAAATACAAAATAAGAAGGTGACTCCAAAGCTTGCGAACGCAGCAACAGGTTTACCTTGAGTCTCCACAGCAACGGTCCACACAGCTACTAGCGATCCAATACTTGGATCTGTACAAAAATGTACAAAAGTGTAGAATGAGCACACCACTGCGGTGCCCAGTAACTATCAAGACTAACCTCGGTGGATTAGTGACGAGGAACAGTCAAGACACCTACTGGTTTAATAACTTGAACAAATATAAGTATAGGAACAACAGTGAATGATTTCTACATGAATACTACGCAATATGACTAACAATACAGTAATTACAATAAAAGAGGGGAACATGACAAGTATCAGCGGAATACCATAATAATGACACAGAAGAGTGAGCGGAAACACAACCTAAATCCGAAACCACTGATACAGCAAGGACAAATAATAACTCAAGAACTACGATAGATTTCACATTTGATTTTAGTCAACAACCTTCACGAAGTATCGAACCTCGGATAAATTACAACTCACAGGTCTCAATCCTAAAACCCTAACACTTGGCATCCTGTGCCCTTATCACACCTCATAACCGCATTGATGCCTCACGTGCCAAATAGAGCCTTCTCACATAGAAGGCAAGTAAACAAGGGTGTGCATATATACCCAACAATATCAAGAAAAACCTCTTATCCGATAAGGGTGCTTAGCTATGTGTATGCTTGTGCAAGTGTCCTAACATAGTTCATACCAGTTAGTAAGCATAAGGAAAAGAACGGACAACACACAGAATGTTTGTAGGGGGATCTCCCAGAATACCGTTCCGTAGTCCCAAAGTAAATATACAGGGGATCTCCTGGAATACCGTTCCGTAGTCCCAAAGTAAATATTCAGGGGGATCTCCCGGGATACCATTCTGTAGTCCCAAAGTAAATATGTAGGATAGGGGGGGTCTCCCAGAATACCGTTCCGTTGTCCCAATGTGAATACGCAGAACATGGGGATCTCCCAGAATACCGTTCCATAGTCCCAAAGTAAATATGCAGAATAGGGGGATCTCCCGGAATACCATTCCGTAGTCCCAAAGTAAATATGTAGCGCAACTAACACAGATAACAACTACAACACGGTAGAAACCTCGTGCATCACCACAACAAGTACAACAGCAAAAATGACAATAATACAAACTACGGCAAGTAAATCAACTCAAGAACTTTAAATCACAAAGAAACGGTAGAACTCATTCACATGGAATAACCACAGTAAAGAATGCTAGGCGTAAAGAGAACAGCTTAACAAGGGAAAAACTATAATGTAACAACGATCCCACAGTATACATTTCAACAACAAGGAAGCTAACACGAGTCAAATAATTCAAAATAATGCTATGTCAGCTGAAATATAGGATATCTAACTCCTTTTGATGTTGAGCAATTACGAAGGTTATTCAACAATTCAAATTAAGGATAAGAGGCGAAAATATAATCGCAACCTCAATTAAGACTACACAATTATAGGATGAGATAATAATAATTTCATATAAAGATAGGGAGTTATGAAAAGATAGCATGACAATAGGAGAGGTAAAAATCTTCAGTTAAGTCAAGTAAGAGTCAAATAGGCAATAAGAGTGAATCATAAAGAAATTAATTCCAATTAAGCATGTAGAGGTGAAACTAGTAAATAGGAAACTCAGTCATATCAAGAACAACTTGATACTCAGTGAATATAAGGACCTAAGAACCCTAAAAGGCCAACTTTCCATAACTAAGTCCGAGCATTCGCTCGTCACCTCGTATACACGAACTACAATCAACATAGAAGACTCAAATCCTAAGGGGAAATCCCCCACACAAGGTTAGGCAAGATACTTACCTCAATTCGACCAACTCAATACCTAATTTAGCTTTTCCTTTAGAAATTCACCATCGCTTGGCCCAATCTATCCAAAGAACACTTATATACATCAAACAATGCAAGAGAAAATAATTTCAATTAACAAAGCTATGATCCTTATACAATTTGCAAAAATCAACAAAAGTCAACTCCCCGGGACCACACCTCGAAACCCGACAAAATTTACAAAAACCGAACACCCATTCAATTACAAGTCCAACCATACTAGTTTCACTCAAATCCGACTCTGAATCGATATTCAAAACTCAAAAATTCACTTTATGAAATTTTAGACAAAACCCCCAAATTTCACTTTAAAATCATCAATCAAATGCCTAAAATGAAGATGGATTTATGAAATATAACCAAAATCGAGTATATAACACTTACCCCAACCCATATAGTGAAAATCACCTCCAAAAATTGTCCAAATCCGAGCTGCCCAACTCAAAATATGATGAAATGAACAAAATTTCGATATTAAGTATTTTTGCCCAGCTATTTTGCCTCGTTTTGCATGCCAAACGATTCCAAAACTCGCTTTTGATGCCTCCAATGGATTCCTTGTGAAATTTAAGTCAAGTTAGGCTTTTAAATCACTCCATTTGACCTTATAATGAAGGAGATATGTTAGTTTCAATATTTGGAAATAATGCAGATTTTTAAATATGAAGTTAGTGGCAATTTCGTAATTAATCTGAAAAATCTGGTAGCTCAATTCTTAGTAAAATGACCATAAAATTCTCATACGATGTCCAAATTTGACGATTCTTTTTGCTATGGATCCTTAATTATGATACTGATCTAATGCTTCAATCAAAACAGAAATCGGAGTTCATTTGTTTTTTTTAATGTGGTACGATTTATGCTTGAAGAAACGACGTCGAAACATAAGAAAAACGAGCGCAACACAATCCAAACCTATCCGAAACTCACCCGAGCCCCTCGGGACCCCGTACGAGCATACCAACAAGTCCCATAAAAAAATACGGACCTACTTAAGGCCTTAAATCACGCATAACAACATCGAAATGACGAAACGTACCTCAAATCAAGCTTAATGAACTTTCGAACTTTCGACTTCCAAAAACTCGCGCTGAAACATATCAAATCAACTCGGAATGAACTCAAATATTGCACACAAGTCATAATATCATATGGAGCTACTTGTGCCCCTAAACTATCGAGCGAAGTATAAATTCTCAAAACGACCGGTCGGATCGTTACACTAATTGAGACCCTTGTGAACTCTGACACACTAGTGATTGGTCCTTAGTCATTCCTTAAATCTCAAACCATCCCTATTCATCCCATTCTATCCTATTATCTGTCGTATACTTGAATTGGCTTATTTAGTGGTGCAACACTTGGTGCTATGGTTGAATAAATCGACTTTGGGCTCTTATATGGATTCCGGGGTTGTGTGATGGATATGGCCCCATATTAGAGGCCCGGGTATGCTGTGTGAGAGTTACTGAAGGCCCGACAATGCTGGGTATTTTTATTTGAGCCTACTGTGGGCCTATTGTCACTGTTGTTTAACATTTGTATTTTTACTCATTATTGGGCCTGTAATAACCTTTGTATAAACGATTGGGGTATTTGTAAAAAGGGAAATGGGTAGAATTTAATATTTGCACGCAAAAATGGGTAGATAATATGCCTATAGGACTTGGTAAATTTAGTTTTTATATGTGTTGTTCAACTACTATGTACACTGTAGAAACCATGTTGTTAGAGGAAACACACACACACACACACTGTCTGTTAGCAAACATGAGTAGAAAATGCTACAATTATATTTATTGCTATGTGTTGTTAGAAAACCTGCCTATAGAAATTAATTGTCATTGATGTTTCTTTCAGTTCTCATCGCCTACTAGAAATCATGCCTATAGGATTCCCAATTATTATACTTGGCATTATTCACCTAGAAATTATGCCTATAGGATTAAGATGTGACGATAAAATAAGCTCTAAAGTGCTGTGCGCTAGAGATCCTGCCTATAGGAAATGATTGCTCGCTATAATTGGCTAATGCTAGACCATTCAAGCACTACTTCATGTACGTCGTATGAATAATTCTAGGACTTTTCCCAATAGATTTTGTTATACTCAACTGCGTAGATTACCTAGGCATAGCAAATATAGGATTGGTAACTTAAAACTTGCAATAGTCAGCTTGTAATACCTGAATAATTATGTCTATGAGCGATATCCTGCATCTGAAACTGCCCGCATACTTTGACTCAAAAATCGCCTAGAAAGCATGTTTGTAGGTTTAAAATTCTGGATTATGCCGCCTCCTAATTGGCATGTGTGTTTGCGTGCATTTGCTATTTAAGTGTGGAGGCCAATGTGAGCCCTTTACTGCTTTTATGCAAAGTCTTTACATGTTTTGCTTGTTGCCTAGTTTTGCATTTTTGAGCAGCTTAGATAAAGTCTAGAACAATCCAAATAGAGGTGCAAAACCTCCTGGACCATAGATATGGGACGGGTAGTGCACGGACTAGAATTGAATTAGAGCGCTCTTAGGTAAACAACTTTAACATAGTAATCGGGTAGCAGGAAATGATAGTCTGTGTCCGTTGAATAATATGAGTAACACCCTATCTCAAGGGAGTTATGAAATATTATTTATGTTGCGCGGGGTGATCCTTTAGGCTAAAAACTTAGGACCCCCCCCCCCTCCCTTTTTTTTCTTTTCTATTAGAATCAAAATAGTTGTACCTCTCTATTCAAGATCTCTTTGTAATAAAATTCTTAGATTTTGTACTCTCTTTGCTTACTTGATCACATAGACTAATCCATATAATTTAAGTTCGGCCATGACCCACAGTTGTGGACCTCGAGGAGTGCCTAACACCTTCTCTTTAAGGTAACTTGAGCCCTTACCCGATCTTTGGTGGCATTGACCAGTTAAACTAGAGTCATTTGCAAATAGGTGCCCCAACGCACCTTAAAAATTGTTAGGTGGCGACTCTCCTCTTTTAATACCTCCTTAAAAGAGTTGTCACATGTCTAAACCCGATTTCGCGAGAAAAATGGGCGCGACAGGTGAGATACAAGAATGTTTCAAAATCACAAGCTAAGAGGCCAAAGATTTCATGCGAACAATATGGACGCGAGGGCCACAATAGGAGAACATGTAGAAATATACCTAATCACCACTGAATGACCTTAAAGTTAAATGATTTATGTATATATCAAGTTTATTAAATGATTGAAATATTTTTCGTGTTCAAGTACACTCAAGTTATTTAAATTTTGCACTTGTATATGCAAGTTCTAATTTATTAGAGGTTGCATTTTCGTATGTATATCAAAATGTATCATATAATTTAGCTGGTCGAGGTCAATACATCAAGTTGTGTAGGACATGTATATCATCATGTATATTATTGCATAGACATGTAAACAGCATTATGACACATGATTTTGAATAATTTAATCATTTTATATGAAGTTGCTTTACTATGTTGTCATACTGCACACTAAATTTTATTGACACGGAAAGATTTAACATTACTTAAGGATATACAAGTTAGGATATAAATCTCTGTGCTTGTTATACATACAAATATACAATAAATGTATACATGTATTTGTACAATTAAGTATTGATATACATGGGGATAGAAATATACACAATACTAGTGTTGTTAGTTCACGGATATACATATCAGGATATACATGTTAGCTCAAACAAATGTATACATGTATTTGTACAATTAAGTATTGATATACATGGGGATAGAGATATACACAATACCGGTATTGTTAGTTTACGGATAAACAAGACAAGATATACATGTTAGCTCAATAAATGTATACATGTAGTTGTACAATTAAGTATTGATATACATGGGGATAAAGATATACACAACACTGGTGTAGTTAATTCACGGATATACGTATCAGGATATACATGTTAGCTTAATTAAATGTATACATGTAGTTGCACAGTTAAGTATTGATATACATGGGGATAGAGATATACACAATACTAGTGTTGTTAGTTACGGATATACAAATCAAGATATACATGTTAGCTCAATTAAATGTATACATGTAGTTGTACAATTAAGTATTGATATACATGGGGGATAGAGATATACACAATACTGATGTTGTTTGTTTACCGGTATGCATAACCTAGTTTACGATATACATGTTATTTATAGCATGACACAAAATAGTTCAATTTTAAATAATACTAAGTATTAAAAAAAGATAGTTAATGTGTATTAGCTAGGGGGAGGGAATTGCAACATAGCCAACATTTATTTCTGTTAGTTATCAAAATAGCCGAAAGAAAATGAAGATAAGTAATTCACCAGTTATGGTTATGTTTCCTCAATATGTGCATTCTTAATCTACAACCATCATTTCAAATTCCTGATTTTGCCATCTACTCGTGCTGTGAAACCGATATTTGTCTACTGCCTTGCTTAATGTCCAGGATATTTGTCTGTTGTCTAACTTAATTTACACACTATCGAGTGTTGTCTCACATGTTATAAAGACAGGAGCATGAGAAAGAAAATTTAGACATACACATCTAAATTTTAAAAAATAGAATAAACAGTAAAAAAAACTAAAAAATTGCATAAATATTGAAATACCCATGCTACATACTAGTAATTTCTTAATTTCACAAAAAAAAAGGAAAAAGATACATTTAACCTGCAAAAGATAAATAATATATTAAAAATATTGTGCCATAATAATCCACAAATAAAACACAAATGTGTTGACAAATTCCAAAATAATAGATAACTAAACTAAAGAATAAGACTCATTGTTCTTCAATGTTACAGGAGCATTTTTTCTGAAACTTCTATTAGAAAACTCTGGCTCACTTACATCTTCATTCTCTTATTTGGTTATGCCATAATCCCACAATAATGTACCAAGTCATTTGCAATGTTGCTCTGCATCGAAGTCAGCTGGAATTGATCTTTGATGGATAAAATACTCGGCAAAAGATACTACGTGTACACCACAATCACCAATAAAAAGTGAAGATAAGTTAGAAATATTCAACACCCTGTAATAATATATTATTATTTTAAGAAATAAAATAGATTGCAAAAACATACGCATGTTCTTGTTGTGGCAAATCATGAACCATGTGAATAGCTAACGGATCAGCAAGTGGTTTGTCTTTGTAGAGTTCATTGGTCAAATCAATATTATGTCTCTTCCTGTAAAATCCTATACTAGCCAAGAAACGAGCAATCAACACTGCATATGGTTCAACAGCCGCGCAAATTTTAGCATCATGCAGCGCTCCTCTGATGGAATCATACACGTGTATGCACCTATCCTTAAAAGTCAACACACCCAAAATCCAATGCCATTCATCTTTTAAGCTATAGGAATTAGTACATGATCGACGGTGTGCCACGGAACATTGCAAGGCTATGATCTTCGCATATACTCAGCTATTTCATGATCCTTAGGGATGACATCATAGTCCCTATTGCTCGCAAGAAATTGATCATACAACGATTTTACCTTAACACAAAATGGAAAATTTATTGTGGTGAAGGACTTTGGAATGTTAACATCATACTTTATTTTTTTCCTTAGATAGTAGAAGATGACATCAATATGCTGTCACGAAAAAAAACATATTTCATTCAGTAAATATAACAATTAAAGATTTTTAAAAAACTAAGTATTTAAGCAAAAACAGATGTGTTTCAAGTTAAGCATTGTATGATATACAATTAATGCCTTGATATACATGAAATAAATTAATATAAACATATAGTTATGTGTTTTANCGCTATTCAGATCTTACATTTGAGAAATATAAATGTCAGAACATGAAAAACACTTCAACTACAATATATACATGTAGTTAATAAATTTTGGTTTTGATATACATGTAGATATACACAATATCCATATAGTTGAGTGTTTTAATATACAATTATACATGGCAGTTATACAGTTAATTTCATTAGTACATATGGTGATAAATGACAGTACGACTATTAGTTACATATATATATATATATATATATATATATATATATATATATATATATATATAGTTCTCTAAGAAATAATACTAGGAAAAACAGGTATCAGATTGCAGAAACTATAATTAGTAATTCATCACACAGTAAAACACCAAATAAGGGCATGCATAGCTAGCAGAAAATCAAGATTCTAAAACTTCCCTCCGAAACTATGATATATTAAGAATTGTACACAAGGAGATAAAAACATCAGAATTTCTCACTAGACAACGAACATACAACTGCACAAAATATGGACTCTGGAGCGATTACTTTGGCATAAGGAGGCACGCAGATAATCTTCAATTATACACAAATTCGGCATATCATATTCTGTATTACCTAATGTAAGGAGATATGTTATCAGTTTAGTTCATATGAGCTTTCAACTCCTTAAAAGCAATAATAGAAAAATCAACTTGGTAAGCTTGCTATTCGCCTGAAGCATTAACCATACATTAGTTCTCCAAAGTGTAACCACTCAAATAATCCACAGTAGTAAGGCATTTAAGTGAGGGATCACTAGAACATACTGATATACATGCGAGTTTATGATATACATGGCGTTATACATATTGGTTTAAAAATTAACATGTATAACAGAACATATATTGGGATTTAAATTCACATATATACATATATAAAATGATATAATCTAATGTAAAAGGAGTACAAAAATCATACCATGTCGTCCAAATCTTGACCACTGTAATTCAAAGTGTGGAATCATTCTTTCTTGACAATATGATGATCTCCAAAGACATAAGGCTGAATCCAATCTTTTTCTTTTTAGTAGATCGCACCCCCTCTTAAAAAATATAAACACATAAATATCAAAAAAGAAAGAAATTATTAAAATAATAAAATATTCATTGTATTTCTACAAATGTAAACAAACATACCTTTTCAAAGTCACTTATCCTATATTTTTCCTCCAAAAGGCTTTGATCATTTGGGGCATACTATTTATATTTGGTTGTTGCTGGTTGTTGCTCCTTTTCTAAGGCAGCGTTATGTAACCAAATTCATTGACACTAAATTTAAAAATATCTTGTTACGCGGCGCCTTCCTGAGATTCCTTGGAAGTGCCACGTAAGGCTAAACAACTGATGTCAGTGCAGTTGTTATCCGCCAACTGAGGTCCCCTCCGTACGCTAGACGAGATTGTCAGTGCAGTACGGGAAAACAGATGTCAAGAGCAATTAAGAGAACAGAAATGAGAATTGAGAATGAAAGAAAGCTTGATTGCATTAATGAAAGCTGTTACAAAAAGCAACGCGGTGTCGAGGGGGAGAGACACCAGTGCAGAAAATTGTTTGCTTGCTAGAAAGTTTGATTGCTTGATCCCCCCCAATAGTGCTTAAAAAAATAAACCAAAGTTACAAGACTAGACCTAACTAAAATAGAGGAACGTAATGGAAGTACATGAAATAAAACTACTCTATATTTAAAATGAAAAGGACTTAGTTTTCTCCAAGGTAGAAACTGGTCTGTTGTCAGCAACCTTGTCTTTGGCATCACGGTCTGCGCGCGCGGCGCTGTTGGCATCTGCATGCGGCTGGGCGCTGGCGATGGATATCGGTGGGGCGATAGAGGCACATGCGCTCTTGTCACTTGGTGCAGCCAAGACCACGGGGCAGTCTGTGGTTCTAGGCATTGGGAGGCTAACTAGGACGCCACGGGGCGCGTCCAAGGGGTCATGGGGCATGGTTGGAAAGCCGTCCCTGACATTCTCCCCCACCTGAGTTGGCGACGTCCTCGGCGCCTTACTTTCAAGATAATCATCAATTAGGCTCTTGTAGTCTTTGAGGTTTGTTCCTCTCTCCCAAGTATTCTCTTCTGCATCACACTCTTCCATTTTACCAAGAACTCTTGGTGATCTTTCTTTGAGGTTTGAATCACTCTATCATCAAGAATAGCTTCAGCACGCCTTTTCCCTATTGAATTGGGGCCTCGAATACTTGGTATTGTGAGTTGTCTCTGTGAAGGATCCTCCATGTCTTCCCGAAAAGGTTTCAGAAGACTGTCATGGAAGACGGGATGGATTTTCCACCAAGCTGGGGTATCCACCCGGTATGCAACTTTTCCAATGTGCCTTTCAATGGACAAGGGTCCAATGTATATTTTAATAGGCGAGGGTCATGGACCCCCGTAGTATCGCTTTGGAATTTTGACCATCACTTTATCTCCTACTTGGTATTCAACAAAGCGACGATTTTGATCAGGATGCCTCTTTATTCGCTTTTGGGCTTTGACAAGATAGCTCCGCACTATCTCCAAATTTCGTTTCCATTCTTTTGAGAAGCTAGCAGCTCAAGGAGATTTTGACATGTTTGGGGCATTCACGGCGTGTGGGAGTAGCAGTTGTTGTCCGGTAACAATTTCAAAAGCACTTTTGTTTGTACTAGAGCTCTTTTGTGAATTGAAACACAGTTGAGCAGCATCCAGAAGCTTCACCCAGTTCTTCTGCGATCCGGTTACAAAGTGGCGGAGATATTCCTCCAACATGCCATTAAACCGCTCCGTCTGGCCATCAGATTGTGATTGAAAACTTGAGCTGTGACTCAGTTTTGCCCCGAGGCACTTAAAGAGTTGGGTCCAAAAGTTGCTTGTGAAGCGTGAGCCGCGATCACTAACAATATCTTTGGGCAGGCCCCAATATTTGACGACATGAGAGAAGAAGAGTCGATTTGTATCATCTGTTGAGATGTATTGTGGGGCTGCAATACAGGTAGCATACTTGGACAACCGATCCACCACAACCAAGATAGTTGTGAGATCTCTGACCTTGGGCAATCCGGTGATGAAATCCAAGGAAACACTTTCCCAAGGTCTCTTTGCGACAACTAGTGGTTCCAAGAATCCCGCTTGTGTCAAGCGGTCCAACTTGTCTTTCTGGCATACTAGTCAAGTCTTCACATATTGAGCAACATCATCATCCATTTGTGGCTAATAATATGCACGAAAAAGTAATGCCATGGTGCGTTCTTCACCGGGATGGCCGACCCATAGAGTATCGTGACATTCCGCCAGAAGAGTCCTCCGCAGATCTTCTCCTTTAGGCACATAAAGACGGTTCCCTTTCACTTTCAAGAAACCATCTTCCATGTAGAACTGGCGAGTCTTGCCCTGTCCTACCAGATCAACCAAATACTATGCAGTAGGATCCTTAATGAGTAGATCCTGTATCTGGTCTTTGATGGTGGTAGCTACTTCACTCCCCCTTAGGGTGGCCAGTAGGCACACTGATAAGTATATTTTACTTGATTTTTAATATATAATTTTCTTTGTAAAAGTAAAGAAATTATCATATTCTTTCCTAACTTTTAGTAAATTATGTAGGAAAGATTGCAAAGCAAGTGATGCAGAATCAAGGAAGATTTTAAGAAATAGAGACAAAGGAGAAAAGTAAGCTGTGATGGAGTAAATAAACAAGGCACAAAGAAGACAATATACGAAGGGACTTTCATAACAGACCCATAACTGATCCATAACCAAGATCCATAATCAACCTATAACAAAACTCATAACCAAAGCATAACTAGTTATGGAGTGGTTATAAAATGGACGTCTCAGAAATTCGGAAAAGGGGCATCGAGAGAAGGAGAGCTCAGCAGATAACTGAATCCATTTCAGATCTTTTCCTTTTCATTTCAGTCAGTTGTTCGGTTCTTTAAATTTCTGCCCAGTCATTACAGTGGCTTTTGTTTCTAGTTCTTAATAAATTTTAGCTTTGAAAATTACTCTATATCCTACTTTTAATTAATAGGGGGGATTATTCTTTCTGAATATTTCTTACTATTTTCTTATCTAATGGACAAGAATATTTTCATTAGCAATACTAGCTTCAGTATGGAGTAACTTTTCTTGTGTTGGGAAAATGACGGTTCTTAATATTTTTATATAATAGTAGATATTATTCTTCAATTTCACATGCTTGAGCTGAAGCTTTTTATTTAAATTTTGTCTTCTTTATAGTTAGGTGTTATTTAATTTGTTAACATCTATCTATTTCGTACTATATATTAACTTCTTACTAATTTTGTAATCGAAAGAGGCAGAAGAAGTAATACTTAATTTTGGTATTGATAGATGTTAACCTATATTTAGTGACATCTAGCTCATATATGTCAAAATTGATTCTACACTTATTTGTAATCGAAAGAGGCGAATATCGTGGTAATCAGTTATAACAAGTAGGGTAACCGAAAGGGACTTACTGAAAAAGAGCATGTTTTAGTTCAAGTATATATTTCTGGTTCTTTAATATTACCATTTTAACGATTAATTTGTATAATCGAGAGCAGTTCATTTAATTGTTCAACTATAGTAATAATATATAAATGTAATCGTGAGAGGCATTTATACATTTATGAGAAATAGAAGTTTGAAGTATAAATGTATCTACTATATAATAAAAATATTAAGTGAAGTCAGGATCCCAACACCTTTTTATATTTGTGAAAAATAAAATATTTTCTATTGCTCTGTTCATGCATTTTTAGTTATTTAATTTGCAACTCAACTCTTTCTAATTTTCTCAAATAGTAATTAAAACATGAAACGTCCGTAGAATAGATAAACCAATCTCTGTGAGTTCGACATCTTTCTATACTATTATTTGACAGAGTACGAGTTAGAATTTTATATACGCTAGACACTCGTCAAATTTTTGCCGCCGTTGCCGGGGATTGGCTAAAGTCTACTACAGATTAATTATTTTACTACTAATTTGAGATTTTTTTTGTCTAATTATTTTAACTTTTATGCAGAAATTTCAGAAAGTGTATGACCCATTCCTCTTCTAGAGAACTAGTCAAATACGATCCTGAAATTGAAAAATCTTTGCGGTTGTTGCGAAAAGAACAAACCTCACGATCTCAAATTTTCACATCAGAGAAAATGGAGAACGAAGAACTCAATAACCAACTTCCACCACATCAAGTAGAAGAACAGTTTGATGAGGTAGCACCACGACGTGATAGAATACTCCGTGATTATGCAAGGCCAGAATATTTTGAAGGAGAATCAAGTGTGAGGAGACCACCAATTACAGCAAATAACTTTGAAATCTGCACAGGCTTGATTCAAACCATTCAACAGTCATGTCAGTTTACTGGTGATGCAAGTAAAGATCCTCACACCCATTTAATTGATTTTCTTGAATTAGTTGAAACTTGCAAGTACAATGGAGTCACAACAGATGCTATCAGGTTGCGGCTTTTTCCTTTTTCATTAAAAGGTAAAGCCAAAACATGGTTACGAAGTCTACCAAGAGGTTCCATTACAACATGGGACCAAATGACCCAAAAATTTCTTAATAAATATTTTTCACCTGCAAAAACATTTAAAATGAAGAAAGAAATCAATAATTTGATGCAGACAGATTTTGAATCTGTATACCAGGCATGGGAAAGATTAGCAGCAATGTTCAGAAAATTCCTACATCATGGTATCCAAGACCCTGACATTTTATATATTTTCTATCACGGTCTTAAACCCTCTACTAGAAATGTAATTGATGCAGCATCAGGAGGATCAAAAATGGTAAAAACTACTGTAGAAGCAATGCAATAGCTTAATGAGATTTCGGAAAATTCTGTTCAATGGCCCTCAGACAGAATGATTATCAAGAAAACAGCAGGAGTAAATCAAGTTGAAGCTTTGAATTCATTGACACAACAAATTGCGACCTTAACACAAAAAGTTGAGGCTTTTCAGGTAGGTGCTCACTCATCATCCCAACTTGAGAATTGTGATGTTTGTCAAGGTAATCATCCGAATCATGAATGTCAAGCATCAACACAAAATGAGGAACAGGTAAATGTGATTGGTTATAGAAATAATTACTCATTCGGTAGCCCCTATAACGACCCGGCCGGTCGTTTTGAGAATTTAAGCTCCATTCAGCGGCGTAAGGTCTGGAACAGCTTCATAATACGAGTATCAACTTGCGTGCATGGTTGAATTCAGTTATTCAGAGTAAAATTTTGGAAGAAGGAATCTAATTTTGGGAGTTTAAGCGGTGAGAATTTGACCTGAATTGGACTTTTGAGTAAACGGCCCCGGAATGATTTTTTGATGATTCCAACAGCTTCATATGGTGATTTTGAACTTAGGCGCGCGTTCGGATTGCGTTTTGGAGGTCCGTAGCTAATTTAGGCTTGAAATGCCGAAAGTTGAATTTTTGAGGTTTCCGGTTCGATAGTGAGATTTTGATCCGAGGGTCGGAATGGAATTCCGGAAGTTGGAGTAGCTGAGTAGTGTTGAATGTGACGTGTGTGCAAAATTTCAGGTCATTCGAACGAGGTTTGATAGACTTTTTGATCGAAAGCGTATTTTTGAGGATTTTGGATTTTTGTATTAGGTGTTTTAAGGATTGGTGCAAGTTTGGGTAGTGGTTTGTGACTTGTTGGTGCCTTTGGTTGAGGTCCCGGGGGCCTCGGGGTGAATTCGGATGGTTGACGGAGGAAATTTTGGAGTTTAAGTTGCAGGTTCAGCTGCTGGTGCTGTCATAACCACACCTGCAGTTTGGGTTCCGCAGGTGCGGCACCGCAGAAGCGGCTAAGCGGCCGCAGAAGCGAAATTTTGGCCATCTCTTCATAAACCGCAGATGCGGTATATTTTCCGCATAAGCGGGACCGTAGATGCGGAAACTGCTGGGCATTATTTTAAAAGAGGTTCCGCGACTTTAGGGTATATTTCCACCATTTCTAATCGTTTTTGGAGCTCTTTGAAGGGGATAGAAGAAGGATTCGAGGGGAAATGCTTAGAGGAAAGATTCTTGGTCTTAAAACTCGTTTCTAATGTGAAATCTACCTAGTAAATCATGGAATTTAGACCAACAATTGAAGAATTAGGGCTTGGGATTTAAGAGACTTTAAACGAGAATTTGAGGGGTCAATTGAACTCCAATTTTTGTGTTCTTGTTATGCATAGACTCGTGAGAGTATGAGGATTTCGAAAATGTAAATTTTACCCGATTCCGAGATGTGGGCCTTAGGGGAATTTTGGTTATTTTACATAATTCGCGCATTAGCTTAGAATTTAATTGTAGAATCAGTTGCTTGAAGTGTTATTTACATTATGAAATTGAATTGAATAGGTTTGGGCCATTTGGAGTCGAGTACTCGTGGCAAGACGTGGTGTCGGGTTATTTTGAGCGGGTTCGAGGTAAGTATCTTGCCTAACCTTGTGTGGGGGACTTCCCCTTAGGATTTGAGTCTTCCATGCTAATTGTAGTCCATTCACGCGAGGTGACGAGTGTGTGTTCGGACTTATTTGTGGGAAAAATTTGCCTTTAGCGTTCTTAGGTTCTTATGTTCATCATATGGGAAGTATTCTGTTATGATTGAGTTATCTAATTGCATAATTTTCCCCTATATTCTCCATAGGATGTTTTTAGCCTTTCTCTAACTCTTACCTGTTACTTGGCCTTAATTGCCCGAATTGAATTAGCTGTTCTTTGTTGTTTTGATAAGGTTATTGTGCTTTCTTAGTTTCTCCGTGATTCTCTTGTTGCTAGGAAGTCATACTCTTGGTGGTGTAACTTCCCTGTTGGATTGTTGGATTGTTGTTTATTCCCTTGCCGGGATGTATTGTCTAAATTATTGATTCCCTTGTCGGGATGTGTTGTCTATATTGTTGATTCCCTTGCTGGGATGTGTTAATTACATTGTTGCTTCCCTTGCCGGGATGTATTGTTTATATTGTTGATATTCCCTTGCCGGGATGTTATTGTTCAGATTATTGGCTCGGGATACCAAGAGATCCCCAGCACCTATATTGAGGATACAAGAGATCCTCGGGATACCAAGAGATCCCTAGAACCTATATTGAGCATACCAAGAGATCCTCGGGATACCAAGAGATCCCCAGCACCTATATTGAGGATACCAAGAGATCCTCGGGATACCAAGAGATCCCTAGCATGTATATTAAGGATACCAAGAGATCCTCGAGATACCAAGAGATCCCCAGCACCTATATTGAGGATACCAAGAGATCCTCGGGATACCAAGAGATCCCTAGCATGTATATTGAGGATACCACGAGATCCCCCAGCTCATATACTGAGGATACCGAGAGATCCCCCAAGTATTTACGTTCGGGACTACGGGACGGGATCCCAGGAGATCCCCTATGGATATTCTGTGAGTGTAAAAGCGCGAAGGGTGATGTCGTACACTTTCTGTTTGATGTGTGTATTGTTGTGATCAATTCAAGTGTTTTAACGAGTTAGATTCCCTTACTGTTGTGATTCTCTGTGTTGGAACCCATAGTATTGTCAACATCATATATATATATATATATATATATATATATATATTTCAATACTTCAAACTTCAGAAACTTCTACATTTTTTACTCAATTAGTTTCTCAACTAAATTCTTCCTTAATCGCCTGAGGTTGTATTCTACTTAAAAGGGACTTCTACTAAGTTATAAATTATTAAATCCCGTGGTAAAGGGAGTAATTCATACGATGATGTATTCCAATTAAAAATGGTACTTTCTTTATTCAAGTGATTCTAAAAATAACTTCATCTTTTCTCGCTGGCTTTCTTAATTTACTTATATTAGGTAAATGAGACTTCTTGAACATCTTGAGTGCATTTGTACGGACATTATGTATTGTATAGCATGTGGGTTTTCTTCTGTTAAGAGTGAGATGGAAAATATGCGAGCACAAGGTGCCATGTGTGCTCATGGTTAGGAAGCTGAGATTATGCTGTGAGAAATCGAGGATTTGGGATGGTCAGGATTGTGTATTAGGCCTGATGTGAGTGATTGAGTTGGCATTGTCTTCCTTATTTGGATACATTCTTACTTGTCTCTGTTCCTGTTATGTCTGTGTTGATTTACTTGGTTATCTTATTTACTTGGTGTCGTTCGTTACTACCCGTGTTCTTCCTTTATTGTTCCCACTGTTTGTATTTTATTTCTCTCCGCTGTTGATATTACCTCGTTATCTTTATCTCGATATTTTATTATCATATCCTGTTCATTTCATTTGACCAGTAGGTGTCTTGACTGTTCCTCGTCACTACTCCACCGAGGTTAGTCTTAATACTTACTGGGCACCGTTGTGGTGTGCTCATACTACACTTCTGCACATCTTTTTGTGCAGATCGAGGTATTGTTCGCTAGTAGCTATGCGAATTCTTGCCGAGGAGACTCAAGGTAGCACTGCTGCTGCGTTCGCAGGCTTTAGAGTCACCTTCCTACTTTACATTCTCATTGCTGTACTTATTTCCATACGGTTGTGTTTAGAAATGGTAGTGAAACTCTGTAGAGCTTATGACTTGTACCACCGGGTTTTGGGAAGATGTTCATTGAATAAAGGGTTTATTTCAGAAGAATTTTAGATGTTATTATTTATTATTGTTTTTCCGCAAATTATTAGGCTTACCTAGTCCTTAAGACTAGGTGCCATCACAAAACCCAACGGAGGGGAAATTGGGTCGTGACAGGTTGGTATCAGAGCTCTAGGTTCATAGGTGCTACGAGTCATAAGCGAGTTTAGTAGAGTCTTGCGGATTGGTACGGAGACGTCTGTACTTATCTTCGAGAGGCTACGGAGCTATTAGGACAATCTCACTTCCTTCATTCTTATTGTGCGAGCTTATTGATCTTGGAGTTTGAACTTTTATCCTTCCATTCTCTCACCGACGGTGAGGACACGAGCTGCGATTTCGATGACGCTGCTTCCGGAGCAGGTATCGCTAGAGGCAGAGACCGACGAGGAGTACGTGCCGCAGCTAGACCACACTCAGAGCAGTGAGTTTCCATTGGTTAGGTTCCAGGCGTCATGGCGACATAATTTGTGGTTCCAGTTCAGCCCATGGTCAGGGCAGCAGCATCCGAGGGAGAGCAACTTAGAATTTGCATGGTTCAAGAAAGAGTGACCCTCCTGCATTCATCAGTTTGGAATAAGAGAGCACAATGGGTTTCATAGCGGAGTATCATTGCATTATCAGCACTATGGGTATTGCAGAGACGAGTGTGGTTGCTCTTACTACGTTCCAGCTTGACAGAGCGGCTTATCAGTGGTGGTGGACATATGAGTTGGGTAATCGGCCGGTGCAGTTTCACTTACATGAGTTCAGTTTTTAGAGATGTTTTGAGAGAGTTTGTACCTCAGTCACCTCAGTTCAACATGGCTCGAGAGTTGGAGTCAGATGTTTCATTTCAGCAGGTGGTAGGGATCGCTCGCCGGTTAGAAGGCATATGGGACCGGGAGCGAGAGGACAGATGAGATCTGGAGAGAGAGAGTACAGGGAGGCGGGAGGCCTCGTAGACCGGAGGGATCTGATGGCCCTTATTCTGGAAGCAGGGTACGACATGGTGGAGGTTCGTGGGTTAGCCAGTTCAGTTTGCGCTTCAGGCTTCGAAGTGATTCAGGTGTTCATGGGTATCAGAGTACCCATAGCGAACAGTTCCCACAGCCACGTCAATAGAGGGGTTGCTTTGAGTGTGGAGATGCTAGCCACATGGTGAGAGATTTCCCTAGATTTCGGGCAGATATGTCACAGCAAGGTATTCAGGTGAGTAGAGGGCGCCCAAGAGGGGGAGGCCCGGCCCGTTGATGTGTTTCATATAGTAGGCTTAAGGCCGTTGCGCCAGATGATGCCATTCGGATATGATTTTGATTTGTTATAGTGGAGCACCATCCGTAGTTTATTACAGCTCTGCTTATCGGGGTGAGTTCCCCTATTTGTTGCCCCACTTATGGGTGTGTTTCATGATTTATGCTCTGTTTATGTGTAACCCTGTTGGAAGGTTCTATGAGTAATAGCCGCGTCTATCATCTGTTTTGTTTATTATCAAGAGTTATGAGACTAGTAGTAAATTTCTATTGTCCTTCTCGGTAGGCTTGATGTGATTTATGAGTATTTTTGGCTACGAGCCGTGATTCTTATACTCCACCGATGTTGGAGCCAGTACTTGTTGTAAATTGCGACGGAATTGATCTAGTGAGAGTGTCCAGCTGATTTAGTATGTACCCTACTTGAGATTCAGAGTTGAGGGCAGGACCCTCGTTGTTTCATGTGATTTGATGTGTTGAGACCGAGCTGTGTACCGCGGTGGGAGTTATATCAGTATGAGATCCTTGTGATTCTTTTATATGCTTTAATTCTTTCTTGTTAGATTGAGTGGTAAATTAGTTTTTGATAGAGAAATTCGTGCTTGACACACTTGTTTGATAGTTCCTTTATGTGTTTCCTTTCCATATTCAGTCAATTTCGTTCTATGCTTCTTGAGTTCTAGCTTGTGGGGTGTGTGCCCGTTGGTATTAGTTGCGAATTGGTGATTCGGGTGTTAGCTGTATGGTTTTCGTGGTTATTGTATCATCGCCGGTATTATGGAGGTTTGAAACGGGTTCCTATTAAATATGAAGCTTATGGCCGGTGCCGAATTTGATTTCGGCGATATTGTTATAAGAAATGTTATTGTGGGCCTATGTGTGATGTGTCATGTTGTGTGGTTGTGCCCTATGGGTGTTGGCATGAATTGAAGTAACAGGTTGAGACTGATACCGGGTATGGATTTAGCATCGGGTCCTTGGAAATGGATGGGAGGTGAGAATTCTGTCCCTAAGGCTTACTGGTATTGTTAGAAAGGCTAAATGTCAGTTGAGATGATGTCGTCAGGTTTATGTGGAATGGGGTGACGTGGGATCACCTGCGGGTGTATGCTAAAAGTGTGCATTCAATGATTCGAAAAATTTGAGGCAAATCTTGGCACGTTCGAGGACGAACGTTGCTTTTAAGAGGGAGAGGATGTAACGACCGGCCGTTTGTTTTGAGAATTTAAGCTCCATTCAGTGGCGTAAGGTCTGGAACAACTTCATAATACGAGTATCAACTTGCGTGCATGGTTGAATTCAGTTAACGGATGATTCAGAGTAAAATTTTGGAAGAAGGAATCTAGTTTTGGGAGTTTAAGCGGTGAGAATTTGACCGGAATTGGAATTATGAGTAAACGGCTCCGGAATGAATTTTCGATGATTCCAACAGCTTCGTATGGTGATTTTGGACTTAGGTGCACGTTCGGATTGCGTTTTGGAGGTCCGTAGCTAATTTAGGCTTGAAATACCGTAAGTTGAATTTTTAAAGTTTCCGGTTCGATAGTGAGATTTTGATCCGAGGGTCCGAATGGAATTCCGGAAGTTGGAGTAGCTGAGTAGTGTTGAATGTGACGTGTGTGCAAAATTTCAGGCCATTCGGACGAGGTTTCATAGACTTTTTGATCGAAAGCGTATTTTTGAGGATTTTGGAGTTTTTAGGCTTAAATCCATGGTTAATTCGATGTTTAGATGTTGTTTTAGGTGTTTTAAGGATTGGTACAAGTTTGGGTAGTGGTTTGTGACTTGTTGGTGCCTTTGGTTGAGGTCCCGGGGGCCGCGGGGTGAATTCGGATGGTTGACCGAGGAAATTTTGGATCTTAAGTTGCAGCTTCAGCTGCTGCTGCTGTCATAACCGCACCTGCGGTTTGGGTTCCGCAAGTGCGGCGCCTCAGAAGCGGCTAAGCGGCCGTAGAAGCGAAATTTTGGCCATCTCTTCAGAAACCGCAGATGCGGTCCCAGGACCGCAGATACGGAAACTGCTGGGCATTATTTTAAAAGAGGTTCCGCGACTTGGGGGTTTATTTCCACCATTTCTAATCGTTTTTGGAGCTCTTTGAAGAGGATAGAAGAAGGATTCGAGGGGAAACGCTTGGAGGTAAGATTCTTGGTCTTAAAACTCGTTTCTAATGTGAAATCTACCTAGTAAATCATGGAATTTAGACCAACAATTGAAGAATTAGGGCTTGGGATTTAAGAGACTTTTAATGAGAATTTGAGGGGTCAATTGAACTCCGATTTTTGTTTTCTTGTTATGCATAGACTCGTGAGAGTATGAGGATTTCAAAAATATAAATTTTACCCGATTCCGAGATGTGGGCCTTAGGGGCATTTTGGTCATTTTACATAATTTTGCGTATTAGCTTAGAATTTAATTGTAGAATCAGTTACTTGAAGTGTTATTTACATTATGAAATTGAATTGAATAGGTTTGGGCCATTTGGAGTCGAGTACCCATGGCAAGACGTGGTGTCGGGTTGATTTTGAGCGGGTTCGAGGTAAGTATCTTGCCTAACCTTGTGTAGGGGACTTCCCCTTAGGATTTGAGTCTTCCATGCTAATTGTAGTCCATGCACGCGAGGTGACGAGTGTGTGTTCGGACTTATTTGTGGGAAAAGTTTTCCTTTAGGGTTCTTAGGTTCTTATGTTCATCATATGGGAAGTATTCAGTTATGATTGAGTTATCTAATTGCATAATATACCCCTATATGCTCCATATGATGTTGTTAGCCTTTCTCTATCTCTTACCTGTTACTTGGCCTAAATTGCCCTAATTGAATTAGCTGTTCTTTGTTGTTTTGATAAGGTTATTGTGCTTTCTTAGTTTCTCCGTGATTCTCTTGTTGCTATGTAGTCATACTCTTGGTGGTGGAACTTCCCTGTTGGATTGTTGGATTGTTGTTGATTCCCTTGCCGGGATGTATTGTCTATATTGTTGATTCCCTTGCCGGGATGTGTTGTCTATATTGTTGATTCCCTTGCCAGGATGTGTTAATTACATTGTTGCTTCCCTTACCGGGATGTATTGTTTATATTGTTGATATTCCCTTGTCGGGATGTTACTGTTCATATTATTGGCTCGGGATACCAAGAGATCCCCAGCACCTATATTGAGGATACCAAGAGATCCTCGGGATATCAAGAGATCCCCATCACCTATATTGAGGATACCAAGAGATCCTTGGGATACCAAGAGATCTCCAGCACCTATATTGAGGATACCAAGAGATCCTCGGGATACCAAGAGATCCCTAGCATGTATATTGAGGATACCAAGAGATCCTCGGGATACCAAGAGATCACCAGCACCTATATTGAGGATACCAAGAGATCCTCGGGATACCAAGAGATCCCTAGCATGTATATTGAGGATACCAAGAGATCCTCGGGATACCAAGAGATCCCCAGCACCTATATTGAGGATACCAAGAGATCCTCGGGATACCAAGAGATCCCTAGCTTGTATATTGAGGATACCAAGCGATCCTCGGGATACCAAGAGATCCCCAGCTCATATACTGAGGATACCGATAGATCCCCCAAGTATTTACATTTGGGACTACGGGACGGGATCCCGAGAGATCCCCTATGGATATTCTGTGAGTGTAAAAGCGCGAAGGGTGATGCCGTGCACTTTTTGTTTGCTGTGTGTATTGTTGTGATCAATTCAAGTGTTTTAACGGATTAGATTCCCTTACTATTGTGATTCTCTATGTTGGAACCCATAGTATTGTCAACATCTCGCCGTATATATACAAATATATATATATATATATATATTTCAATACTTCAAACTTCAGAAACTTCTACATTTTTGACTCAATTAGTTTCTCAACTAAATTCTTCCTTAATCGTCTGAGGTTGTATTCTACTTAAAAGGGACTTTTACTAAGTTATAAATTATTAAATCCCGTGGTAAAGGGAGTAATTCATACGATGATGTATTCCAATTAAAAATGGTACTTTCTTTATTCAAATGATTCTAAAATAACTTCATCTTTTCTCACTGGCTTTCTTAATTTACTTATATTAGGTAAATGAGACTTCTTGAACATCTTAAGTGCATTTGTACGGACATTATGTATTGTATAGCATGTGGGTTTTCTTCTGTTAAGAGTGAGATAGAAAATATGCGAGCACAAGGTGCCATGTGTGCTCATGGTTAGGAAGTTGAGATTATGATGTGAGGAATCGAGGATTTGGGATGGTCGGGATTATGTATTAGGCCTGATGTGAGTGATTGAGTTGGCATTGTCTTCCTTATATGGATACATTCTTACTTGTCTCTGTTCCTGTTATGCCAGTGGTTATTTACTTGGTTATCTGATTTACTTGGTGTCGTTCGTTACTACCTTTGTTCTTCCTTTTTTATTGTTCCCACTGTTTGTATTTTATTTCTCTCCGCTGTTGATATTACCTCGTTATCTTTATCTCGATATTTTACTATCATGTCCTGTTCATTTCATTTGACCAGTAGGTGTCTTGACTGTTCCTCGTCATGTAACGACCCGGCCGGTTGTTTTTGGAATTTACGCCCTGATCCCTTATTAACTGCTTTCCCCAAGTTTATTTCTGCTATTTTGATTTGCCGGGACGTCCGGTTTCGAGTTTCGGAGAGTTTCGGGACACTTAGTCCCTAAATGAAAGCTTAAGTGTTGAAAACTGACCATAGTCGGAACAGTGTGAAGACGGCCTCGGAACGGAAATATGATGGTTCTGTTAGCTTTGTTAGGTGATTTCGGGGTTGGGAGCGTGTTCGGAATGTGTTTTGGAGGTCCGTAGCTAATTTAGGCTTGAAATGCCGAAAGTTGGAATTTTGAAGTTTCCGGTCCGATAGTGAGATTTTGATCCGAGGGTCGGAATGGAATTCCGGAAGTTACAGTAGCTCCGTCATGTCATTTGGGATGTGTGTGCAAAATTTCAGGTTATTCGGACGTGGTTTGGTTAGGTTTTTGATCGAAGGCGTATTTTGAGGAAAATTAGAGTTCTTAGGCTTAAATCATTGATTAATTCGAGTTTTCGATGTTGTTTTAGGTGGTTTAAGGATTTGGTACAAGTTTGAATGAGGTATTAGGTGTTATTGGTGCTTTTGGTTGAGGTCCGGGGGGCCTCGGGATGATTTCGGATGATTGACGGAAAGATTTTGAAGTTAAGAGATTTGCAGACTTTTGCTGCTTCTGATATTTTCGCATCTGCGGTTTGGGGACCGCAGATGCGGCACCGCAGATGCGGCTAAGGAGACCGCAGAAAAGGATTTTGGTTGGTTATTTAGGTTCCACAGATGCGGTGGATCTTCCGCAGAAGCGGAACCGCATCTGCGAGTGGAGGACCGCAGATGCGGAAGCTTGGCCATTTAATGAAAATCGCAGGTGCGACTATTTGTCCTTAGAAGCGGGACCAGGGCCGCAAATGCGGAAGTAGCTGGGCAGATCATATAAATAGTTGCCTTTGCGAAAATTGGCTATTCTTCCACCATTTTCATCCGGGTTTGGAGCTTTTGAGAGGGGTTTTTGAGGAAATCAAAGGGGAATCACTTGGAGGTAATGTCCTTGACTTCATAACTCGTTTTTATGTGATTAAAGGCCTAATTAATGGTGAGAAATTTGGAAAAAGGGGTTAACTAGGGCTCGAGTTTAAGAGACCTATTGGGAATTTGAGGGGTCATTTGGACTCCGATTTTAGTGTTCTTGTTATGTATAGACTCGTGAGAGTACGAGGTTTCTGAAAATATGAATTTCACCCGATTCCGAAACGTCCGCCTGAGGGGCATTTTGGTCATTTTACATAATTTCGCGTATTAGCTTTGAATTAAATTGTAGAATCCGTTGCTTGAGATGTTATTTACGATATATAATTGAATTGAATAGATTTGGGCCATTTGGAGTCGGATACTCGTGGCAAACGTGTGGTTTCGAGTTGATTTTGGAGCCGGTTCGAGGTAAGTGGCTTGTCTAATCTTGTGTGGGGGACTTTTTCCCTTAGGATTGATATTATCACGACCCAAACTCCGCCCCGGTCGTGATGGCCCCTCTCGTGAAGACAAGGCCAGCCAAACCATTTCAGAACACCTCTTTTAAGCAGTTAAATAGTTCATGAGCAGTTTAACTATGATTTCATGATATTAATTAGCGGAAATACAACCCAACACAGCCCTAATCGGGGTGTCACAAGTCACGAGCATCTATTAGAGTGTAAATCCAACTACAAGGTCTAAAATATACAAAACCGGGATAATGAACAAAAGAGAGAAAAAACGGTGCGGATGCTGGCAGTCACCTCGCTAACTCCTATAACTCTGCCTCTGATCAGCCAAAACTCGCTAACGGGTGGATAAATACCTGCATCTGCACACGAGGTGCAGGGAGTAAAGTGAGTACTCCAACTCAGTGAGTAATAAAGGTAAATAACATCTGAGCACTAAGAAATCACATATAACAAATCATCATGCTGTATAGAGCAGTGCAAAACCCTTTTGAGAAAAACAGTGAAACTGTGAAATCTTTGGAGAAACATCTTAGCTCAGTTTATACCTCTTTTAAAAATGACTTTTTCAGCGGTCACGCAAATGAATGCAAACAAATAGTGCAGATAAGCACAGAAATCCGCCCCTCGGCACAACACTCAGTCATCAGACAATGCCAGGCAATCAGGTAGATGTTGCATGAAGTAGCACAGACAACAGATAATGGCAGACAAATGAAATAAAGTAAACACATAGAATAGTACCAGTACCGCTGCGGCGTGCAGCCCGATCCATTTATCGTCGACGGCGCTCACTGGGGGTGTGCAGACTCCGGGAAGGGTCCCTTACGGCCCAAGCTCAATATCAAGCCATCTCGTGGCATCAAATCTAGGCCCTTGGCCTCATACCAGTATCAGTATAACACTGCTGCGGCGTGCAGCCCGATCCATATATATATATATATATATATATATATTGCTGCGGCGTGCAGCCCGATCCAAAAGTATCCTCACAATACAGGCCCTCGGCCTTACTCGGTCAACAAAAATCGCATAAGCCACTCGGGCAACAATAAACATGATGCTCAGCCCAAAATATTATTGGAAATATCATTTCAAGTGTTAAAGCAAGTAAACTAGGCTGAGTTTTGAAAACAGTGGAAAAATACTTGACTGAGTTCAAGTATAAAATCAAAACAGTGAGGAAATATCAACAACCATCCCTGAAGGGGTTCAAATAGCTGGCACGAAGCCCAAATATGGCAATCAGCCCAAGTCATGATGATAACAAATAATTTTCAGTCAATTACACAGTAAAATCATCAATCGGGATGGACCAAGTCACAATCCCCAACGGTGCTCTACTCTTCGCTATCTGGCGTGCAAGTCACCTCAATATAGCACTACGATGTGCAATCCGGGGTTTCAAACCCTCAGGATATCATTTTACAATCATTACTCACCTCGAACCGGCGATATCTCTAGCTCACGACGCCTTTGCCCCTCGAATCGGCCTCCACGCGCGTCGAATCTATCCAAAACCAGAACGAATACGTCACAATATGCTAAGGGAACAAAGCCCAAGCAAAAACAATCGAAAAATATCAAAAATCCTGAAATTAGCAAAACCCGAGCCCCGGGCCCACTTCTCGAAACTTAGAAATTTTCACATCATTAGATTCCTTATCTCCTCACGATTTCATACATGCCAAAAGTTCTCAAATCCGACCTCAAATGGTCCTTCAAACCCTTGAATCAAATTTCAAAATCTCAAGCCCTAGTTCTTCAATTTTAGGCTTAGTTTCCATAAATTTCTAGGCGGATTTCACAATATAATCGAGTTATAAGACCAAAATTCTTACCTCAAGTCGTTTCCCCTTGAATTCCTCTTTAATTTCCTCCAAGAATCTCCAAAAACGAGCAGCAATGGGTGAAAATAGACTCACATTCGCGAACAAGATGATTTTAAAAACATTCTGCCCAGGGTATTTTTCTTCTATGCGATCGCAGAACATTCCTCGCTATCGCGAAGAACAAACCTTCAGCTCTGAAAATTCCTCTTATGCGATCGCATATATTACCATGCGAACGCAATGCACAAACCTACCAAGCTACGCGATCACGGTCACAGTGCCGCGTTCGCACTGAACAAGGTCGACCCAAGATCCCAGGTCCATTAACTCTACGCGAACGCGACCATCCCTACGCGTTCGCGAACAACAATTTCCTTACCTCTATGCGATCGCAAGACGCCCTACGCGAACGCATTGAACAAAAAAAAAATGCACTGCCCTCAGAAAGCTCTACGCGATCGCGAACCCTTGTACGCGATCGCAATGAACAAACATGCCTGCAACTGAAGACTGAAAATCCGCAACTCCCAAGCATGAAATTGATCCGTTTAACCACCCGAAACTCACACGAGGCCCTCGGGACCTCAACCAAACATACCAACATAATCCATAACATCATTCAAACTTGTTCCAATCATCAAAACACCTCAAACAACATCACATTACTCAAAACTCATCGAATTGAAGCCTAAGTTTTCCAAAAACTTCCGAAATACACTTTCGATCAAAAACCCGACCAAACGACGTCCGAATAACCTGAAATTTTGCACACACATCACAAATGACATAAAGAAACTACAGAAGCTCTCGAAATTCCATTCCGACCCTCGGATCAAAATCTCACCTATCAACCAGAAATCGCTAAAATACTAACTTCGCCAATTCAAGCCTAATTCTACACTGGACCTCCAAAAACCAATTCCGATCACGCTCCTAAGTCACAAATCACCTAACGAAGCTAACCAAATCATAAAAACTCCGATCCGAGCTCATATACAAATAAGTCAACTCTTGGTCAAACCTTTTTTTAAAACTTTCAACTGAGACTGTTCTTTCAAATTCATACCGATTTTCCGTGAAAACCAAAACCAACGATCTACTCAGTCATAACACATTACACGGGGCAAGTCATGCCCGAGAACTGGCGATCAAAGCGCAAAAGCTCAAAACGACCGGTCGGGTCGTTACATCCTCCCCCCACTTAAACACACGTTCGTCCTCGAACGTACCCAGAGTTGTTCTAGAAGCCAACCAATAGCTGAATAACTTTACCATGCATATACCCGGGGGTGATCCCACGTCACCCTATCTCATATAGGTCTGATAACACATTTTAACTGAAATTACACAATCTAGTCTAGCCCATAAATCATAGAACCACATTTTCACTTCTGAAACCATCAATACGATCGAAACCTCACACCTATACTCTGAATAGGCCCGAACCATCTGTAATAACCCCTGCCTGCAACCTCAAGTGCAATTATCTGATATACCACGTAACTCAAACACATGTAGCGATAACTTCCATTCACAGCAGCTGCACACAACACCCGAATACCGGTAGAAAACCTCTTATCAACTAAGTCTCATTCCAACACTTCCATATACTTCCAATGATAGATGAAACACGCAATAAACCATAACCATTTCTCACATCAGCCATCCATAAGGTTACTTCTCCTTTGGCAAGGACCATAGCAAATTTCTGAACCGAACCTCAATATTTATCCATCAAACATGCTGAAATCGAATCCGTTTGTATTCATTACAGACCCCAACGACCTCATCTAATCAACACAATTACTCTGGTGACATGACACACCAAGACAGGCTAAAGCCACAACTTGCATAGTCCGCGCACCAATAAGCAACAATCCGAACATACTCACCTCATGAAACTGACTCAAACGAAATAGCTGTACCTCCAGCTCACCAGTATCGTCACAATACACGGCTGAGAACCCGTCTCGCATCATAGAAATGGAACACACGAATCTAACCCGCAAGGTCATATCTCCACATAGCTTCGCTGCAATGCGCGATCCTAACCAAACATGGCTCCACGTGAGACACCTCAAGTCACTATGCTCGAAATTGACAACCACGCACAATCTGATGTCTGGAACCAAAGCAAATCATTACACCCTAGGTGAAGCAAGTAACATATACCACGCAAGCTCGATAGGACATAACCAATACGCCATTCACCGAGCAACACCCAATTATTCTCCCCGCTCGACTTCTACTATGAACCCCAATAGAACCGCATCGTATGTGCCCATAACCAACAAATCATAACGTCTCGCAACACAGAAAGGAAACTCATAGATCTCCCAGATCACTAGTAAGCTCAACAACGGTCCGATCAACCTATCCCTTAACAATACAATTCGGGGCCAACCAAGCCGACTCAAGCTAGAACACGCATCCACATTGGCCTGCCAACGAACTCCTTACCAAGGAAGCCTGAAGTTGCTCCTTCCACTACTATAACTCCTGCCAGAGCCATACGATACGGTGCCCGGCACCAAATCAATACCGAAATCCACAACCTCGCCCGACGACATGCCCAGCCACAAGAAACACATCCGAAAAGTCCCTCAACACCGGAATTGATTCAATGGTAGAAACCTCTGCACTGACATCCATCACGGAGGCCCAATTAAGAAAGGCAATCCTTCCCAACCGTCCGCTGGGTCTTCGAAATATAAAATCACTCTACCAGGATATACTCCGACGTACCTCGCCACTCAACCCGTGGCATTTTGGGCATAGCCCGTAGCGCAATAGTCCAGAATAATCCAACACGGAGACAACCAGTCTAACCCCAATATCATATCCAATATCTAACATACCAAGCAACGAAAGATCCACTCGGGCCTCCCGAATCCCGATAATCGCTAAACAGTGCCGATACACACAGTCCACAACCACAACCTAGACTGAATATAAGAACTTCCGTCTCCAATACACACGGCACATGAATCACCATATCCGATCCCAATTCCGCCGTCCGAATACATGCCAAACCTCTAATACCCAGTCATTTCACGAGAGATACTCAAAAATTCTTCTATGCCACCAAGCAAACTCGAATATCAGCAGTCGATCCAGCCTGAAAGTGCCGCAATACTACCGAAGTGCCATCAACTTAATCACATTGCCCTTTTTCTGAAACATATACTCTCGTCAAATCACTTCCAATTAACAATACCATTTCCTTAATCATCTGAGGCTATTCGCTGCCTAAGAGTTTTATGAACTTCCTTTCAGAGCTGAACTGCAACCTCACACACGCAAATCTCGATCCTCCACAACAACCCGCATATACCATACCATCCTAGGATAACATGAGAACCTCGTCTCCCTTCCGAGCCACAAACATCTACGTACTCCACTAGTCAAAAACTTTCCATTCGTCCCACCTAGAAGAAAATCACTATACATCCCATGCTCCACATGCCCATAGAAAATATACAACTCCAAACTGTGCGCGGTAAAGACCATCAAGGACTCTCCGAGTTCCCTTTGCACAAACCAGGCCTGCCAGGACTGAATCCTTCTAACTCGACCAAGCTAAGCAAGCTGTCAAAACCTAAGAGAATTGTCGCAAAATACCTGTAGGAACTCATTACCTCGAACACACACAAGGAACAAATCATATCCTTACCATACCGGTCCGGTATACTACCGAATTACCCCCTCTATATAAATTCCCTTCTGATTCATCTTCAACTTGATATTTCCTTTTTGCTGTAGCACCACAGTCCTCAACTCATACTTACCACACGGAATCAAGCATAAAGTCGCACCGTCTAAGGCCCATACGTCGCTGAATACTTTCTTAAACATTCCTAGAAACACCACAAGTCTTGACCTCTTCATATGAAAACAATAGTTTCTACCCACATATGCAACTCTAGAGCACTCAATTGATGTTTACAGACTCTTGAACACATTAGAACTATTCTCGCAAGTCGTTCTCTCTTATTCCAGCTGCAATTTACTTGACCCAACGAATAGAACTGCCCGTGCCTCATTGGCACTCCGATACTGCAAAATGAAATCCTCATCCCAATACAACCAAGCAACTTCCTGCTCTATACCGAGCATTCTTTACCAATAACAACTCTAGACATTCCGTGATTCTCATACCCTATAAAGCATAATATAACCTTTGCCAAAAAAAAAATTTCCATTACTCGAGCCATAGCTAATTCACTCGCACGCCTCAAACTGGAACCAACATAGCACCTAACCGTGCACTCAACTACCCACAGCAGACTCCCCTACTTGGCTCGAAGCCATAGATCAAGATACACTCAATAACTCATAGCACTTTTGCTCTATTGATGCCACAATACCATAGTGAGATTAAACTCAAATCATTTGTAAGCTTGTGAAAACACAAATCATCTAGTACTGTAAATCTTCTGCAAATCTCACATTCAATCCTCGCAACAGTTAAACCCACTCTCATAAGCGACCCGAAATTCCAAATTTCAACACGTACTTTTCACTTGCACATGAGATCTCCTAACACACACATAAGGATTACACCACTTTAGAACACTCCGCAGGAGATAACCCACCTGTTTCGCCTCAATATAACATTTCTGTATACCTTCCACCGTCATACACATTACACAGTTACTTAGTCTTCCTGAGTTTAAACTAATACCGCAACATAAAATTTACTTCACTCTCAACTGGAAAACATGAAAAGATTCTTCACGCGCCCATAACTCGGGCTACGCATCAAATCACAATAGAAATCAAATACTTAATAGTTCATCTATCATCCTGCAGACTTCCTCGTCACTACCAGTCATATAGATACATCTCGCAGTACTAACATACTCCTCATATAGCTATCCAGCCGTCACTTCCACTAATAGGGACAATACCGAACATACAAGTTCAAAACACCTGCTCACACAATCTGCACCTTGGTGCTCAAGCCATAGGTAAAGATCCGACCTCAAGTCTTTCAGACTGGCCCAGCATCAGCTCACAGAGATCACATCTCGCCCCTCGATCAGGAAATCACAAGCCATTAAGGCACATCTGATACTGAGCGCTCATGCGCGCATACGAACGCGTGGAAGGATTTCAAAGAGTTACTTTTCAAGCTGAATCAAGGACGCACGATAAGAATTTCCAAGAAAGTGAAGTTTTCCTAAAGGTTCTGCAGCCTCTCGAGGATAAATACAGACGTCTCCGTACCGATCCGCAAGACTCTACTAAACCTGCTCATGACTCGTGAGACCTATGTAACCTAGGCTCTGATACCAACTTGTCACGACCCAAACTCCGCCTCGATCGTGATGGCGCCTCTCGTGAAGACAAGGCCAGCCAAACCATTTCAGAACACCTCTTTTAAGCAGTTAAACAGTTCATGAGCAGTTTAAATATGATTTCATGATATTAATTAGCGGAAATACAACCCAACACAGCCCTAATCGGGGTGTCACAAGTCATGAGCATCTATTAGAGTGTAAATCCAACTACAAGGTCTAAAATATACAAAACCGGGATAATGAACAAAAGAGAGAAAAAAATGGTGCTGCGGACGCTGGCAGTCACCTCGCTAACTCCTATAACTCTGCCTCTGATCAGCCAAAACTCGCTAACGGGTGGATAAATACCTGCATCTGCACACGAGGTGCAGGGAGTAAAGTGAGTACTCCAACTCAGTGAGTAATAAAGGTAAATAACATCTGAGCAGTAAGAAATCACGTATAACAAATCATCATGCTGTATAGAGCAGTGCAAAACCCTTTTGAGAAAAACAGTGAAACTGTGAAATCTTTAGAGAAACATCTTAGCTCAGTTTATGCCTCTTTTAAAAATGACTTTTTTAGCAGTCACGCAAATGAATGCAAACAAATAGTGCAAATAAGCACAGAAATCCGCCCCTCGGCACAACACTCAGTCATCGGACAATGCCAGGCAATCAGGTAGATGTTGCATGAAGTAGCACAGACAACAGATAATGGCAGACAAATGAAATAAAGTAAACACATAGAACAGTACTAGTACCGCTGCGGCGTGCAGCCCGATCCATTTATCGTCGACGGCGCTCACTGGGGGTGTACAGACTCCGGGAGGGGCCCCTTACGGCCCAAGCGCAATATCAAGACATCTCGTGGCATCAAATCTAGGCCCTTGGCCTCATACCAGTATCAGTATAACACTGCTGCGGCGTGCAGCCCGATCCATATATATATATATATATATATATATATATATATATATATATATATATATATATATATATATATATATATA
>NW_017670807.1:368803-410232 GCF_001879085.1 Nicotiana attenuata
GAGAGGCTAGCCCGAGGGGCGATATATATATATATATATATATATATATATATATATATATATATATATATATATATAGATATATATAGATATATATATTGCTACGGCGTGCAGCCCGATCCAAAAGTATTCTCACAATATAGGCCCTCGGCCTAACTCAGTCAACAGAATCACATAAGCCACTCGGGCAACAATAAACATGATGCTCAGCCCAAAATATTATTGGAAATATCATTTCAAGTGTTAAAGCAAGTAAACTAGGCTGAGTTTTGAAAACAGTGGAAAAATACATGACTGAGTTCAAGTATAAAATCAAAACAGTAAGGAAATATCAACAACCATCCCCGAAAGGGTTCAAATAGCTGGCACGAAGCCCAAATATGGCAATTAGCCCAAGTCATGATGATAACAAATAAGTTTCAGTCAATTACACAGTAAAATTATCAATCGAGACGGACCAAGTCACAATCCCCAATGGTGCTCTACTCCACGCTCGCTATCTGGCGTGCAAGTCACCTCAATATAGCACTATGATGTGCAATCCGGGATTTCAAACCCTCAGGATATCATTTACAATCATTACTCACCTCGAACCAGCTATATCTCTAGCTCACGACGCCTTTGCCCCTCAAATCAGCCTCCACGCGCGTCGAATCTATCCAAAACCAGAACGAATACGTCACAATATGCTAAGGGAACAAAGCCCAAGCGAAAACAATCGAAAAATATCAAAAATCCCGAAATTAGCAAAACCCGAGCCTTGGGCCCACTTCTCGAAACTCAGAAATTTTCACATCATTAGATTCCTTATCTCCTCACGAGTTCATACATGCCAAAAGTTCTCAAATCCGACCTCAAATGGTCATTCAAACCCTTGAATCAAATTTCAGAACTCAAGCCCTAGTTCTTCAATTTTAGGCTTAGTTTCCATAAATTTCTAGGCGGATTTCACAATATAATCGAGTTATAAGACCAAAATTCTTACCTCAAGTCGTTTCCCCTTGAATTCCTCTTTAATTTCCTCCAAGAATCTCCAAAAACGAGCAGCCATGGGTGAAAATAGACTCACATTCGCGAACAAGATGATTTTAAAAACATTCTGCCCAGGGGTATTTTTCTTCTATGCGATCGCGGAACATTCCTCGCGATCGCGAAGAACAAACCTTCAGCTCTCAAAATTCCTCTTATGTGATCGCATATATTACCATGCGAACGCAATGCACAGACCTACCAAGCTACGCGATCGCGTTCACAGTGTCGCGTTCGCACTGAACAAGGTCGACCCAAGATCCCAGGTCCATTAACTCTACGCGAACGCGACCATCCCTACGCGTTCGTGAACAACAATTTCCTTACCTCTATGTGATCGCAAGACGCCCTACGCGAACGCATTGAACAAAAAAAAATGCACTGCCCTCAGAAAGCTCTACGCGATCGCGAACCCTTGTACGCGATCGCAATGAACAAACATGCCTGCAACTGAAGACTAAAAATCTGCAACTCCCAAAGCATGAAACTGATCCGTTTAACCACCCGAAACTCAACCGAGGCCCTCGGGACCTCAACCAAACATACCAACATAATCCATAACATCATTTAAACTTTTTCCAATCATCAAAACACCTCAAACAACATCACATTACTCAAAACTCATCGAATTCAAGCCTAAGTTTTCCAAAAACTTCTGAAATACACTTTCGATCAAAAACCCAACCAAACAACGTCCGAATAACCTAAAAATTTTCACACACATCACAAATGACATAACGAAACTACAGAAACTCTCGGAATTCCATTCTGAGCCTCGGATCAAAATCTCACCTACCAACCGAAAATCGCTAAAATACTAACTTCGCCAATTCAAGCCTAATTCTACACCGGACCTCCAAAACCAATTCCGATCACGCTCCTAAGTCACAAATCACCTAACGAAGCTAACCAAATCATAAAAACTCCGATCCGAGCTCATATACAAATAAGTCAACTCTTGGTCAAACCTTTCAAATTCAAAGCTTTCAACTGAGACTGTTCATTCAAATTCATACCGATTTTCTGTGAAAACTAAAACCAACGATCTACATCAGTCATAACACATTACACGGGGCAAGTCATGCCCGAGAACTGGTGATCAAAGCGCAAAAGCTCAAAACGACCGGTCGGGTCGTTACAGATATTGTGGTAATTGAAATGCCTCGTGCGTAAGGTGACGAGCGCGCACTTGTGCTAATTGTTGGAAATCCGGTTTTTCTTTAAAAATAGCCTTGAATTGTGTTCCTCTTTTCCTTGCTTATACTGTTTGATATTTAAACCTGCTGTAGCTTAGAGAAGCATGTCTACTTGAAATTTGCTTTATCTGTCTTAACTGCCTTAATTGTACTACGTGAACCGTGCTAGGTTAGGATTACCTGCTTCACTTTGATATGAAATTGATCGGATTGAGTTCTGTTGTTGTTGTGTATTTACTTTGGGACTACGGAACGGTATTCCGGGAGATCCCCCGCACTTTATTTTAGGACTACGGGATGATATCCCGAGAGCTCCCCTGTATGTTTACTTTGGGACTATGGAATTGCATTCTGGGAGATCCTCCTGCACTTTATGAGTTGGACTGCGGGACTGCACCCGGGAGATCCACTGGACATGATATTTATATTTGGGGACTACAGGACAGTATCCTGGGAGATCCCCGATTGTTATCTCGGAGCTGAGTTATGTTCTTTCACTGTGTTTTGCTTGCCTTGTAATAGTTGTTGTTGCCCTTATATCATGTGTTAATTAATTACATTTTCATTTCCCACTGTTAACCCTGTATCTTACTTAACCTCAGTAGGGCCCTGACCTTCCTCGTCACTACCCAACCGAGGTTAGGCTTGGCACTTAATGAGAACCGCTGTGGTGTACTCATGCCCTTTCTGGGCATGTTTTTCATGTGCAGATCCAAGAACCTCTACTCAGGCGTATCATCCTTGAGGCAGGGAGCATTTCGGAGACTTCGAGGTACATCTGCCGCGTCCGCAGACGGAAGAGTCTCCTTCTTTACTCTATCTTTAGTGATAGCCCTTCTATCGTACTATTGATGTAGACATTTCTGGAGATTGGAGCACTTTATTGAATTCCTTTTAGCTTGTGTTCCCGTGAGCTTTCGGGTTTTGGGATAGTAATGTAGGATGCTGTGATGTGGAGTTGTATGTGCCGAGCGGCATTTTATATACTGTTTCTCCTTTAAATTGTTCAGTTTTGACTATTATTCCGCAAGTTAGTTATGTTTCCGTATTGTTAGGCTTACCTAGTTGTAGAGACTAGGCGCCATCACGACATGTTCACGGTGGGTGAACTGGGGTCGTGACACGTCACTACTCCACCGAGGTTAGTCTTAATACTTACTGGGCACCGCTGTGGTGTGCTCATACTACACTTCTGCACATCTTTTTATGCAGATCCAGGTATTGTTCGCTAGTAGCTGTATGGATTCTTGCCGAGGAGACTCAAGGTAGCACTGCTGCTGCGTTCGCAGGCTTTAGAGTCACCTTCCTATTTTACATTCTCATTGTTGTACTTATTTCCATACGGTTGTGTTTAGAAATGGTAGTGAAACTCTGTAGAGCTTATGACTTGTACCACCGGGTTTTGGGAAGATGTTCATTAAATAAAGGGTTTATTTCAGAAGAATTTTAGATGTTATTATTTATTATTGTTTTTCACAAATTATTAGGCTTACCTAGTCCTTAAGACTAGGTGCCATCACGAAACCCAACGGAGGGGAAATTGGGTCGTGACAGTCCCATGGCACAAAAACATCCAGGATTTCAATGGAGTAATCCTAATGGCGCTGAAAATCCTCAAAGATTTTTTAATCAAAAGCAGCAGGTACAGGGACCACCTGGTTTTCAAAATTAAAATAGAGGGCAACAAAGTTTTCAACAATATCAGCAGCAGCCTCAAAGAACTCATCAACAAAGCCTTGAAGACCTGATGTACAAATTCATTAAAGCTACTGACGAGAAGGTTGAAAGTCAATATTCAGCTATCAAGAATTTGGAAATTCAGGTAAGCCAATTAGCAACCCTCAAGTCTGGACAAATTCAGGGTGCTCTACCAAGCAACACCGAGAAAAATCCAAAAGAACACCTCAAAGCCATCTCTCTACGGTCAGGTAAATCTCTTGATGATCCATATGCAGATAGAGAAGAAAAGCCACAAGAAGTGGAAAAGGTAAATGAAGGCGAGAATAAAATAGAATTTAAGTTTCCAAAAGAACAAAAGAATAAAGGAAAACATGTACAAGAAAATGAATTGATAACAAATCCTCACTCTGTACCTCTCCCTTTTCCCCAAAAGATGTAAAGAGAAAAGCTTGACAAACAGTTTTCAAAGTTTCTAGATATTTTGAAGCAACTTTACATTACATACCTTTCACAGATGCTTTGACGCAAATGCCTTCATATGCTAAATTTCTCAAAGAAATTTTGTCAAGTAAAAGAAAATTGGAAGAAGTTTCAGTGGTTAAGCATACAGAAAAATGTAGTGCTATACTTCAAAATAAGCTTCCTCAGAAACTTGGTGATCCGGGAAGTTTTACGATTCCTTGTACCGTGGGAGGTACTCACTTTGAAAAGGCGTTATGTGATTCAGGTTCTTCAATAAATCTAATGCCTTTTTCAATTTTCAGGAAATTAGAACTTGGTGAAATGAAAGATACTGGTGTATCTCTTCAATTAGTTGATCAAAGTACTAAGAGACCAAAAGGAATTATTCAAAATATCCTTGTCAGAGTTGACAAATTTGTATTCCCAGTAGATTTTATAGTGCTTGAAATGGAAGAAAATACTGAGGTACCATTAATTTTAGGTAGACCATTTCTCGCAACAGGGAGAGCAATTATTGATGTTCATCAAGGACAACTAATTTTGCGAGTTGATGAGGAAAGAGTAATTTTTGACATGTAGAAAATGATGAAATATCTTGGGGATGAGTCATTAGCACCTTGTTTTCAAATTGACTTACTAGATGACCTTGTAGACGAATACAAAGATAATCAGTTAACTACTGATTCATTGGAAAGATGTTTATTTAGGTCAGGTACCACTAGTGATGAAAATGCCACAATCAGAGAATAAGCGGAAACATTGGAAAAAGAATCAGAAAATGAGAAAGTCTCACAAGAAGAAGTTCAATCAAAAATTGAACTCAAAAATATTCCTTCTCATTTAAAATATATTTTTCTTGAACCTGAATTATTTCTAGTAATCATTTCATCTTCTTTGACTCCAGAACAGGAATACAAACCGATAGAAGTCTTGAGGAAACATAAAAGAGCTTTAAGGTGGACTATAGCTGACATCAAAGGAGTCAATCCAGCTATTTGTATGCATAGGATCCTCATGGAAGAAAATTACAAGACAATAGTCCAACCCCAAAGGAGACTTAATTCAGCAATGCAAGAAGTTGTCAAGAAAGAAGTAGTGAAACTTCTAGCGGCAGGTATCATTTATCCAATATCTGATAGCCCTTGGGTAACTCCTGTACAGGTAGAACCAAAGAAAGGGGGTATGACCGTAATAAAAAATAAAAATAATGAACTCATACCTACAAGAACAGTCACAGGATGGAGAGTCTGTATTGATTACAGACGACTTAATGATGCCACGAGGAAAGATCATTTTCCTTTGCCTTTTATTGACCAAATGCTTGAAAGAATTACAGGGCATAGTTTTTATTGTTTTCTTGACGGATATTCTGGGTATAATCAGATACTAATTGCTCCCGAAGATCAGGAGGAAACCACATTCACATGCCCCTAAGGTACGTATGCTTACAGAACAATGCCATTTGGACTATGTAACGCTCCTGCTACATTTCAGCGTTGCATGTCGGCAATTTTTTCAGATATGACTGAAAAATATCTTGAAATTTTCATGGATGATTTCACACTCTTTGGTAAAACATTTGAAGATTGTCTCTATCATCTAACTTTGGTGCTTAAAAGATGTGAAGAGACAAATTTGGTTCTTAATTGGGAAAAATGTTATTTTATGGTGACCGAGGGAATTGTTTTAGGACATAAAGTTACTGCTAAAGGAATAGAAGTTGATAAAGCTAAAATTGATCTTATAGCAAGATTACCCCCTCCTACCACTGTTAAAGGCATTAGAAGTTTCTTAGGGCATGCAGGTTTTTACAGAAGGTTTATAAAAGACTTTTCAAAAATTTCAAAACCTCTGACTAACCTACTGATGAAAGATGTGAAGTTTGAATTTTCAGATGATTGCAGAATGCATTTGAGTTTCTCAAGGAACAATTGACTAATGCTCCAACTGTTGTTTCTCCTGATTGGAGCCAGTCATTTGAAATAATGTGTGATGCAAGTGATACAGCAGTAGGAGCAATATTGGGACAAAAGAAAAACAAGATCTTTAGACCCATATACTATGCCAGCAGAACCCTCAATGAAGCTCAAATAAATTATGCAACAACCGAGAAGGAGTTATTGGCAGTAGTATTTGCATTTGACAAATTTTGTTCTTATTTGATAGGAACAAAGGTTACAGTGTTCACTGATCATGCAGCCTTAAAGTATCTATTAGCAAAGAAAGATGCTAGACCTAGATTGCTAAGATGGATACTCCTTTTGCAAGAATTTGGTATCGAAATAAAAGATAGAAAAGGTTCAGAAAATCAGGTAGCTGATCATTTGTCACGTCTAGAGAATCCTCCTACTGAAATACTAGATATCCAAGAGAAATTTTCTGATGAGCATATCTTTTCAGTCGTGACAGTTGTAAATAAACCTACTTGGTTTGCTGATATTGCCAATTATTTAGCGGGAGGGTGGATTCCAAAAGATTTTTCTTACGATCAAAGAAAAAAGCTTAAAAAAGAGGCAAGACATTATTACTAGGAAGATCCTTATTTGTTTAAATTTTGTGCAGATGACATAATCAGGAGATGTGTACCTGAAATAGAAATGAACAATATTTTAAGTCATTGCCATGATGGAGTTGTAGGAGGTCACTACGGAGGAAGAAAGACAGCAGCTAAAGTACTTGAAGTTGGATTTTTTTATCCTACTTTATTCAAAGATGCAAGAAATTATGTTGCCACTTGCGACAAATGCCAGAGAAGCGGTAACATTTCAAAAAGATATAAGATGCCTCTTAACTCTATCCTTATTTATGAAATATTTGATGTTTGGGGCATTGATTTTATGGGTCCTTTTCCTCCTTCAAACGGCTGTGAATATATTTTAGTTGTTGTTGACTATATTTCAAAATGGGTAGAAGCAATTGCTACTAGAAAAAATAATGCTCATATTGTTTGTGTTTTTCTCAAGAAAAATATTTTTTCTAGATTTGGAACTCCACGAGTTATCATAAGTGATCAAGGAACTCATTTTATAAATAGACAATTTTCTAGTTTGTTGTCAAGATATGGAGTTACTCATAAAACAGGAACTCCATATCATGCTCAAACAAGCGGACAAGTAGAAGTATCCAACAGAGAATTAAAAAGAATTTTAGAGAAAAATGTTGGCTCTTCTCGAAAAGACTGGTCTCTAAAATTAGATGACGCTTTATGGGCATACAGAACTGCTTTTAGAACTCCCATAGGCACATCTCCTTATAGACTAGTTTTGGGGAAAGCTTGTCATTTACCTGTGGAATTAGAACATAAAACATATTGGGCTATAAAATTGTTGAATCTAAACTTACCAGATGCAGGTAAAAGTCGTCTATTGCAGCTTGATGAGTTAGAAGAATTCAGACTTACGGCATATGAAAATGCTAAATTGTACAAAGACAAGACAAAAAATGGCATGACAAGCTCATTCGCCTTAATGAATTTAAAATCAAAGATCATGTTCTATTGTACAATAGTCGATTAAGATTATTCCCAGGAAAGTTTAAGTCACGCTGGACAGGGCCATACATTGTAACAGAAATTACCCCTTATGGTGCCATTGAAATACAACATATAAACGGGGGAGAAAAATTCAAGGTAAATGGTCATCGATTGAAGCCTTATGTTACTAGGAATTTTGACAAACAGGTTTCAACAATCTTTCTTGCTTAGATAATAATAATAAGTCGAGCTGACGACATTAAACTCAGAACTATTATTTATCTTTTATTTATATATTTATTTTTAGGTAATATTTATATATAAAAAAAATATAAATATATTCTATATGTATGTATGTGTGTATGTGAGTAGTATTTACATAATATGAATTTATAAACCTATATATAACCATATCATATAAGAATACTGTTGATATTTATACTATATCATTGTCTAATTTCTCTTTCTATATAAAAAATATAAAAAAAAAGAAAAAAATGAATGAAATTGGTAAAACAAAAAAATCTCACAGTTACGTAGTAGTGTTAGATATACTTTTGAAATAATATATATAAAAAAAATCAAAGCAAAAAGAGGATGGAATGGGTAACAACAATATCACATCAATGCAAGTGTTGAGCCAGAACTTACAATCATTACCTGCTCTTGTTACCTTCCTAATGTTGTTCATTTAATTACTATTTTACTTTTGCTTCAATCTCCAAGAAAACCACCTCTATCACCGGTTACACTCCTCACCACACCCTTCAATAAATTCACAAATAGCTATACACTATTACTCTTTATATCTATATCTATATATATATATATATATATATATATATATATATATATATATATATATATATATATTATTGTAAGTTAATATTAGGAAAACAAATGGAGAGAGAAATCTCAAAACACGTTTCTTATCCCTCTGTCCCTAACCAGTTACTACCACCGAAATAAGATTTCACAGCTGTAAAATCCATGGCCAAAGCTTACTCTTGCAGTAATATAATCCAATTTCATCCTCTTCACCTTTACAACAATAACTTTGTCCCTTTCACTGTAATCACCACTCTCCAGCTCAATCTACTTTCTTTAAAAATAAAATAAAAAGTAAAATCATCTTCAACTAAAATAAAGTACGATAGTACTGTGCTTTGAAACTTCCATGATAAAGTTAGGATTCTTTTGCATTGGCCTTCATCATAATTCAAACAACAGGTTAATCAAAAAGATATTACTCCCTCCGTTCCAATTTATGTGAACCTGTTTGACTGGGCACGGAGTTTAAGAAAAAATGAAGACTTTTAGAATTTGTGGTCCTATACAAGTCCAAATGGGCCCAGAGTATTTGTGTGGTTATAAAAGCTTCTCATTAAGGGTAGAGTTGTCTTTAAGCTAAATTGTTACCAAATTTAGAAAGGGTTCATTCTTTTTGGAACGGACCAAAAAGAAAATAGGTTTATATAAACTGGAACAGAGGGAGTACCTGTTATCAACCCAAAGTTTCTTCATCCTTCAACTAGCAAAAGGATAACTAGATATTATACCAACAACAGGGTATACTATTTACAAACTGTCTTTTATTGCTATTTACAACAAAAACACAACCAAAAAGGATATTACCTGTTGTTTGTTCTTTCACTTTCAACTAAAAAAAACATAACTAGCCATTATACTAACATTACTCGAACGACTGAACGAAACACCATGATTTAGAGAGACAAAAAGTTTACCATCCGCCCAAAAGAATCTTAACTTTGTCATGGAAGTTTTAAAGCACGGTACTATCGTACTTTATTTTAGTTGAAGATGATTTATTTTCTTTTAATTTCAAAAAAAAAAGTACAAAAAACCAAATACATATATATAATAATAGTAATAATTTGTACGTGAATTACTTTCAATAGACTTTTGACAACACATCTGAAATATTTTAAGTCCGTTGGGCATTGAAAACTTCTAGTTTTATGATTCTACTTTTGCAAATGTAAGTATACTGCTGTGATAAAATCTTTGAAAAAAATTCAAGACAAATGTGAATTAAAAAAAAAAAACAATAACTAGAACTTGCCTCCATTGTTGGTCAAGGCGAAATCCTAAAAAAATGCTGATTTTGGAAAATGAATTAGGCTATCTTTGGATCGATTGAGCCTTTCTTTATAACCACCAAATGAAATATATCCTTAGTATCCAAATTCGTTTGAGCTTTATTACTATTACTTTCTTTCTTCTTTCAAACCGCATCACCAAAAGCCCCACACACAAAAAAAAAAAAAAAATTGAGAATATTTTTTTTTCTCCACCCATTTTGTACTTTTTCCTAGCTATGGTAGTGAGTATTGAAGGATGAAAATTGATAAAAAAATAAAATAAATAAATAAAAAGAAAAATTGAAAAAGACAGGGATATCTACATCAAGTGACGTTCAAAAAAAAAAAATGATGAGAGAGGGATTTCTATAAATAATATTACAGAAAGGGTATATATTAAGTATAACCCTCGTGAGTTTAAATTCATATGCAAAAATCATCCGGTTTATAAAACCAAGCTAGGAAAGAGATAAGTCACTATAAATATCCTTGTATCCTACCAAGCCCTCAAACTAACATTACAAGCCAATAAAAATCCTAAGAGATTCTAAAGTCAGCATTGATCTACATTAGTGGAGATTGACAAGAAAGGCAAGCCTATGGTTTAAATATGTCACGACCCCAGTTCATCCTTCATGAACATGTCGTGATGGCACCTAGTCCCTACAACTAGGTAAGCCTAACAGTGCGGAATAACAATTTAACATTTGCGGGATAATTAATTAAAACTGAACATACAGAAATAACAACTGTATATAAGGCCACTCGGCCTATACAACTCAAAATATGCGGAAGTCTACAACTAAATCCCAAAACCCGAAAACTCACGGGAAACACAGGCTAATAGAATGTAGTAAACTGTTCTACACCAGAATGTCTAAACAACATGAAAGGAAAGAAAAGGAACTATCTGCTAAAGCCGGAATAGAGTAGAGACTCCTAGTCTGCGAACGTAGCAAATATACCTCAAGTCTCATCTAAGACTCTCCACCACGAGGATGATACGTCTGGGAGGAAGTACCTGGATCTGCACATGAAAAACATGCGTAGGAAGGGCATGAGTACACCACAACGGTACTCAGTAAGTGCCAAGCTTAACCTCGGTTGGGTAGTAACGAGGAAGGTCAGGGCCCTACTGAGATAACATAATAAATAATGAGATAACAGAAATAGTTTAAATAAAGTCTACAGCGAGAATCTAAACCAGGTAAATAAGGAAGAATAGTAATAGAAAGCAAAGGTAACAATACACGGAAAACTGCCCTCAACAAGGAATAGTAGCCGGGGGATCTCTTGGTATCCCGAGGATCTCTTGATATCCTCATCATCAACACTGGGATCTCTCGGTATCCCGAGGATCTCTTAGTATCCTCAATAAGTAAGTCAGGGATCTTTTGGTATCCCGAGGATCTCTTGGTATTCTCAATAAGTAAACCGGGGATCTCTTGGTATTCCAATATATATATATATATATATATATATATATAGAAACACATGTGCCAGGGATCTCTTGGTATCCCGCACCCTCAGTCCAGAATATCTCAAGTACAGGGGGATCTCCCGGGAAGCCGTCCCGTAGTCCCAAATTAAACACACAACAACAACGATTCATAAATCTCGGAACAATGCTAAAAAAATTCAGGACATGAAGTAGTAAATTATAGCCTAACATGCTTCACAGAGTACAAATAGCACAGTTAAAGCAAATAAACAAGTAAGCCAGCTAAACATAAGTCTCTAAGCTAGAACAGGTACAAACTTACAGTTAAAATGAACAAGTAAACAAGAAATCTCAATTTAAATACTTCAAGTAGAAACGGATTTACAACAATTAGCTCAAGTACGCGCTCGTCACCTCACGTACGGGGCATTCAGATATTCAAGATCTAACCTAAGGGGAAAAGGTCCCCCACACAAAGTTAGACAAGCCACTTACCTCGAACCGGCTCAATATCAACTAGAAACCACGCTCTTGCCGCGAGTATCCGACTCCAAATGGCCCAAATCTATTCAATTCAATTACACATTGTAAATAACATCGCAAACACCTGGTTTTGCTATTAAATTCAAAGCTACGGCGTGAAATTAGGTGAAATGACCAAAATGCCCTTCAGGCCAACGCCTCGGAATCGAATAATTTTCACATTTTTAGAACCCTCGTACCCTGACGAGTCTAACCATATAAAAATCTCCCAAAACGGAGGTCAAATGCCTACTCAAAACTCAATAATTTAGGTAATGAAGTATTACCCCAAATTATCCAATTTTTGATCCTAAATTCGAATTCCGATGATGTATTTAACTATATAATGATGAAATATAACAAGAAGGGACCAAAGAAACATTACCCAGTGATCTTCACTTCAAACCCCACTCAAAATCTCCTTAAACCGAGCTCTCAATTGATTTTGCTAACTTATGAAATTAAACTCTCGACATTTCTATTTCTGCCCATGGATTTCCGCTTCTGCGGACAAGTGCCTGCTTCTGCGGTCCCGCTTTTGCGGAACACTGGCCACTTCTGCGGCTTCCTTTAAAATCCCAGCTTCCGCTCCTGCGGTTCCCATCTCGCAGAAGCGGATCCGCTTCTGCGAAATTCCTACCGCTTCTGCGGTTTCCTGGAAGGTGACCAAAAATCTTGCGGCTCCGCTTCTGCGGTTCCCAAGCCGCAGAAGCGAAAAGATACCAGAAGCAGCAGAACTACTACCTCTTAACTTCCAAACTTCTTCTGTTAACCACCCGAAATCATTCCGAGGCCCCCGGGACCTCAACCAAAAGCACCAATACCACCTAATACCTTATTCAAACTTGTACAAATCTTAAAAACACCTAAAACAACACCGGAAACCCGATTAAATCAAGGATTCAAGCCTAGGAACTTCAATTTCCAACAAAACACGCTTTCGATCAAAAACCTACCCGAACCTCGTCTGAATGACCTGAAATTTTGCACACACATCCCAAATGACATGACAGAACTGTTGTAACTTCCGGAATTCCAATCCGACCCTCGGATCAAAAACTCACTATTGGACCGGAAACTTCAAAAATTCAAACTTCGGCATTTCAAGCCTAAATAAGCTACGGACTTCCAAAATAATTCCGAACACGCTCCCAACCCCGAAATCACCTAACGAAGCTAACAGAACCATTGAATTTCCATTCCGAGGTTGTCTTCACACTGTTCCGATTACGGACCATTTTTCAACACTTAAGCTCTCATTTAGGGACCAAGTGTCCCAAAACTCTCCAAAACTTAACACCGAACGTCCCGGCATACCAAAATAGCAGAAATAAACTTAAGGGAAGCAGTTAATGGGGGATCGGGACGTAAATTCCAAAAACGACCGGCCGGGTCGTTACAAAATAATTAATTTCACGAAGCCTTGATTCTATTTAAATACAAAGATGACTATCAGTGATACTTGCAGAGTAAAAATGGAAATATAAACAAAGCAAGTTATACAAAGTTCAAAGGAACTAAAATCTCTAAGTGAAGTCATTAGTTTTTGCTAAGTTATGAGTGTATAAATTTATATTCAAATTTTAAAAAAAAAATGTAGTCTTTCCTCGAAGACGAGCAAATGTTTAAGTGAGGGAGAATTTGATAAGTATATTTTACTTGATTTTTAATATATAATTTTCTTTGTAAAAATAAAGAAATTATCATATTCTTCCCTAACTTTTAGTAAATTATGTAGGAAAGATTGCAAAGCAAGTGATGCAGAATCAAGGAAGATTTTAAGAAATAGCGCACCAAAGGAGAAAAGTAAGCTGTGATGGAGTAAATAAACAAGGCACAAAGAAGACAATATACAAAGGGACTTTCATAACAGACCCATAACTGATCCATAACCAAGATCCATAATCAACCCATAACAAAACTCATAACCAAAGCATAACTAGTTATGGAGTGGTTATAAAATGGACGTCTCAGAAATTCGGAAAAAGGGCATCGAGAGAAGGAGAGCTCAGCAGATAACTGAATCCATTTCAGACCTTTTCCTTTTCATTTCAGTCAGTTGTTCATTTTATTAAATTTCTGCCCAGTCATTACAGTGGCTTTTGTTTCTAGTTCCTAATAAATTTTAGCTTTGAAAATTACTCTATATCCTGCTTTTAATTGAATAGGGGGAATTATTCTTTCTGAATATTTCTTACTATTTTCTTATCTAATGGACAAGAATATTTTCATTAGCAATACTAGCTCCAGTATGGAGTAACTTTTCTTGTGTTGGGAAAATGACGGATCTTAATATTTTATATAATAGTAGATATTATTCTTCAATTTTACATGCTTGAGCTGAAGCTTTTTATTTAAATTTTGTCTGCTTTATAGTTAGGTGTTATTTAATTTATTAACATTTATCTATTTCGTACTATATATTAACTTCTTACTAATTTTGTAATCGAAAGAGGCAGAAGAAGTAATACTTAATTTTGTTATTGATAGATGTTAACCTATATTTAGTGACATCTAGCTCATATATGTTAAAATTGATTCTACACTTATTTGTAATCGAAAGAGGCGAATATTGTAGTAATCAGTTATAACAAGTAGGGTAACCGAAAGGGACTTACTGAAAAAGAGCATGCTTTAGTTCAAGTATATATTTCTGGTTCTTTAATATTACCATTTTAACGATTAATTTGTATAATCGAGAGGAGTGCATTTAATTGTTCAACTAGAGTAATAATATATAAATGTAATCGTGAGAGGCATTTATACATTTATGAGAAATAGAAGTTTGAAGGATAAATGTATCTACTATATAATAAAAATATTAAGTGAAGTCAGGATCCCAACACCTTTTTATATTTGTGAAAAACAAAATATTTTCTATTGCTCTATTCATGCATTTTTAGTTATTTAATTTGCAACTCAACTCTTTCTAATTTTCTCAAAAAGTAATTAAAACAAGAAACGTCTATAGAATAGATAAACCAATCTCTGTGGGTTCGACATCTTTCTATACTATTATTTGACAGAGTACGAGATAGAATTTTATATACGCTAGACACTCGTCACACACCGATGCTAGATCAGCTCTCCGACTGAGCGCATCAGCAACATGATTGGTCTTCCCACTTTGGTACTCCAGGTTGAAGTGGAATTCAGCTAGGAGTTCCTACCACCTGGCATGTCGACCATTCAGCTTCGGTTGGGTGATGAAATGGCGAACAACTGTGTTGTCTGTCTTGACCACGAACGGGGTTCCCAGCAGATAGTGCCTCCAAAGGCGTAAGCAATGGACGACAGCCAATAATTCTTTCTCATAGGTGGCATAGCGCCCCCTGCATCCTTCAATTTCCGGCTCTCGTACGCTATAGGATTCCCTTCTTGTAGCAAGACTCCGCCAAAGGCATAGTCTTGGAGGCATCCTTTTGTACCTCGAATGGCTTGGCCAAATCAGGGGAGGGCCAAGATGGGGCTACTAGACATAGCCGTATTCAATGCGTTGAAGGCCTCCGCTCGCCTGGGTCCCCAATTCCAAGGTGTGACCTTCTTGAAGAGTTCTGTCAATGGCACTGCAATGGGGGAGTAATTTTTCACAAATCGCTGATAGAAGTTGCATAGGCCAAGGAACGCCCTCAAGGCGTGGATATCCTTAAGCGGCGGCCAATCTGTGATAGCCTGAATCTTCTGTCAGTCCATCTTGATCCGCCCTTCCTCGATGACATGTCCGAGGAAGTCAATCTATTTTTGAGCAAAGGAGCACTTGGACAGCTTCATATATAGTTCGTGCTCCCGCAATCGAGCTATGACCTTCCGCAAGTGCTCCAAGTGTTCTTCAAGTGTTTGGCTATATACCACAATGTCATCCAAGTAGACCACCACGATTTTGTCAATGTACTCTCGGAAGACTTGGTTCATTAGGGTGCAAAAAGTGGTTGGAGCGTTAGCTAAGCCAAACGGCATAACCAGGACGTCATACGACCCATATCTTGTCACACAAGTCGTCTTGTGCTCATCGCCCTCTGCAATCCGAACTTTCCAATAACCGGTCTTCAGGTCTATCTTGGTGAACACCGTCGCACCACCCAGTCTATCGAACAAGTCTGCCATTAGCGAAATAGGATACTTGTTCTTCACGGTGATTTTGTTTAGAGCCCGATAGTCCACACAGAATTGTAGGCTGCCATCATGTTTCTTTTGGAATAGCACAGGGGACCCGTATGGGGACTTGAAGGGCACAATGATCCCTGTGTCTAGCATTTTCGTCAACTGTCTCCGAAGCTCAGCGAGTTCGATTGTGACATTCTGTAAGGCGCTCGGGCAGGTGGCTTCGCGCCGGGCACCAACTCAATTTCATGGTCCACAGTGCGCCTAGGTGGAAGCCGCTTTGGCATGTCTTGTGGCATTACATCTTCAAACTCCAGTAGAAGCTCCTTCACAAGTGCGGGAATGGGACCCGAAGAGCGTTCTATATCTTCAATGCAGAGGGTTGCCAGGAACGTAGGTTCATGTTTTTTGACCCCCTTCTTCAACTGCAAAGCCGAGATATTCTCAGCAGCCATCTTCATAGGCATGCACGGGATTATGCAGGGCTTGGCCCCATTTGCTCCCATCATCAGTAGCATGTCTGCAAACGGTACAGGCATGGTGTATGTTTGCCTTAGGAATTCCAACCCAACTATCAACTCGAAGTCATATATGATCACTACTTGCAGGTTGAATTTTCCTTCGTAAGGGACAAGCTTCACTGGTACCTCTTTGGCTATTCCACCCACTGGCTGAGGAGGTCAGTTGATAGCCTTGACATGACCTCTACCCTTTCCTTCAACTATACCAAGGTGCTCCACCTGAGTCGAGGCTAAGTAGTTATGGGTAGCTCCCGTGTCTATCATCGCCCGAATGGGCTTGCCATTTACCTTCATCTCGACGAACATTAAGGTCCTCTCTTATTTAAGAAGTGTCCTCTCATCCGCCTTCTTTTTCCCTTTCTTTGTGATTGGACAGTGGTCCTTCTTTTTATGAATACCAGCACTAGTTTCCACTAAGGCCTCAGAAATAGAGCCAACAATTGCATTGAAAACACCTACTGGTTCGGTCTGGTCCGCATCATCGGTGTCGTCATCTATCCTATCATCAAAAGCTTGATGGGCGTTCATCTGTGTATGTGAGCATTCATTATTCCAATATGGTCCGACGCAATAACGACATCCTGAAGGGGGCTTTCTCCCCCAATCATTGTTGTTTGACACAGCACTATTGCTACCTGAGGAGGGAGCCTTAGTTTTGGTTGCACTCCGATCTCCTCCACTTTGCTAGGGCCACCACTGCTAGGCTGGCCCCCATTGTATCCCATTCGGGCAGGCGGTTGAGGCCTATCCTTCCAAGCTTCCACTTGATAGTCCCCAAAGCATTCAGCTGCTTGGATCGCCTTGGTAGGGTATCTACCCTTTATCTTTGCAGCTCCATACAGGCATAAGGTTTCAACCCTTCCAAGAAGGTGAAGATCTTGTCTTTGTCCCCCATGTCACATATGTTCAGCATGAGTGCGGAGAATTCCCGCACGTAGTCCCACACTGATTTGGTTTGGCGGAGCTCCTATAGCTTCCTCCTTGTGTTGTATTCAACATTTTTGGGGAAGAACTGTCCGCGTATGGCTGCCTCCAGTTCAACCCATGTCTCGAGAGCATCTTTAGTGGCCCTGATGGCTTCGTACTTCACCCGCCACCAGAGTTTAACATCACCCTGAAGATACAAGGCAGCAGTTGCTACCTTCTTAGCTTCTTCTAGGACCCCCACGGCATCGAAGTACTGTTCGATGTCAAAGATGAAGTTTTCCAGTTCTTTGGCATTCCGAGCTCCACTATATGGCTTTGGCTCAGGAATTTTTAATTTTTGTGTCGCGGGAGCGAGGTTCACAGCACCCCCGATTTGGTTTCTGCCTCCTCGAAGCAGGCCTTGTAAAGCAGCATTGACAACATTGAGCTGGCCTGTCAAGTTATCTATAGTTTGTTGCATGGCAGCCACCCTGTCTACCTCTTGTGCCCTGTAGGCTAAATCCTCGGCACGCTCCTGTTGGAGGCCCTCGAATTTGTTAAAAAAATTTGGTTGCCTCTGTGGCTGCTGGTGATACCCAATTTTTCCCTCATATATTTTGAATATGCATATATATTTTTAAAATAGTGCACATGCATTATTGTTAGATTTACAAACATGCACAAGTGTTTTTATTATTTTTCTATAAGTTTAAAGGCTTTAAATCAATTTATTTCAGTATTTTTATTGTACAAATATTCAATAATTATCCCTCATATTTTTAAGATGATTTAATCATCTAAATTCATCATTTATGCCTGTATAGTGTTTAAATATTTTACCCAATTACATTTGCATTTTTTAGATTAAAATTGCACATTTTGCAATAATAGCCCGTATATACTTATAATTACTTTGTTTTTGCAAAAAATAACTTTATATTTTTATAAGGATAAATAATTTTCATTAATCATTTCAGGCACAAATGATAATTTTACTATTTCATTTATCATTTTTTACAAATTATTTTATTAATTAAAAGTGTGTATTTAAATTTAGCCCCATTTTGTTTAAAATCGGAACTAGGCTACCCAAACCAACCCAATTACCCAGCCCAACTACTTAAAAACTAGCCCAGTCCGCCATAGCCCAAACCAAACAACCCCTAACCCATAACCCGGTCGCGACCCGCTCCTAAACAACCCGCCCCATCCATAGTTTTTACCCCAGCCGTTGATCTCTCAAGATCAACGGCCACCATCCTTTCCCCCCTTTTCTTATTAACCCAACCCCAAAAACCCTACCCAATCTCACTCAACCCGCGCGCCCTTAAACTCTCCCAACGCCTCTCCGTCTCTGTCAAACCCTAATCCGCCGTCACCTAATTTCCTTCTTCGATTCCAACCGGATATGGAATCCCTTGATGATTTTCTTACCTTATTGGTCCTATCTCGCTACTGGCTACTCGATTATGGTATAACCTAATAGCTTGCCTAATATGGCAAGCTGATTTCCCTATTTTTGGACCAAATCGTGTTCGAATCTTTCTCCTTTCTTCATCTATGATCATTCTTCGCCTTTTCGAGTACGAATCTCCGAGATTTTCTTTAGTCTTTGTTTACTCTAAAGTTGGGGTTTATATCTTTTAAGATCTGTTAATATTTCATTCTTATTTTTGTTAAAAATATCATCTATGTTTCCGCATGTCTATCTATGAATATTTTTCACGATTTTTGTTAAAAACTTTTCCGCCTAATTTATTTGACCCTAAAATTAGGGCTCAGATCTTTTAATATATGTTCTGGTTCTATTTTAGTGGAATATCTTCTGTAATGTTTTCGTGTATCTATCTATGTGCATCTCTATATGATTTTTCATAGATCTTTCTGACTAATTTTTACTTACCCTAAACTTAGGGTTCTCAGATTTTCTTAAATCAGACCAAAATTAGTTTGACTCTTTGATTTTTAGTGCTATTTGGGTCTATATTCATCTTATGTTATTGCATTTGTGTATATTCTGGTACTATGGCTTTCCTTAAAACTAGGGTTCGGAACTTTTACTGATTTGTTGATACTCTTTCCTTTCTCATACGGGACTGATATTTCCCTTATTTTGTTCAATCTACCATGTTTCCTTTATTTCTTTACCTTATTTTGCCTTGAAACTGTTTGTTAATTGATATCTTCCTTATTTTAAGTGTTACTCACCTGATCACACGCTATTATGCCTAGTTAATTAACTGAGCTCTGTACTATTTGTCCCTAAATGAGACTTCAATTGATTCTGTGATTATTTTCTTCCCTTGTTTATGTGTGTTCGATTACTTCCCTTATTAGTTCACTTAATTGAACACTATTTAAACCCCTCTCCCCTTTCCCCTTAAGTACAAGACTCGAACTCTCATACTCTCACTAGAAACTTGGTTCTTTCACTCTGATTCTATGCTCATTGTTTGGTTTTGGCCGGCTGAAAGCCAAGGCCAGAAATCTTCAAGTCTTTGCTTCCTTTTGGTGCTATTTGCTAGACTGTTGGATTCCTTTCTTCCCTATTTCATCTTAACTGGTGAGTCATTGAATCCTCTGCCATTTCATTTTGTTCATTGTGTTACTGCTATTAAACCGTGTTATCCTAGATGCCATTACTTGTAGTTAAGACATGTTGAACTTAGTTTGAATTGACTAATGAAATCTCCCTAACTCTGTGTTATTGAGGTCTGTCTTTTAGATTCAAGTTTGTTATAAGCATGCTTTCATACCTTACCCTAAAGACTAGTTAGCCATGCATAGAGGTGTACCTTAACAGATTTATAAGTTCGTTTGTTGAACCTGTTATAACATGGACTGTCTGGTTCTGTTCTCTCTATGTTATGATACCTCTCTTGAACTATCTTAATCAATTCCTGACTTACTATTAATCAATGTGTTCCCTTTCTATGACTTAGTCTGATCTAAAATCTTTATTATCATCATTAATCTGCTTATGAACTAGCATGTGATTGATTTTTAAAACTAGATTAAGTATGCTTAGGTTCAAATGTGTTTGCTATTTTGTACATGTTCTATATGTGATTATGTCCTTAAATGAATTCCCTAATCCATTCTACTCCCTCTTATTCCTTTACTATTGGATCCTTCTGAATCCTCATTCTAAGTTGGCTGAGCCAAAGCTATTTAGGTTTTGTCCTCTGGCCTCCCTAGTGTGAGCACTGCTCAGGGTTCATGTGAGACCCTTGTGAACGCTGACACACTAGGATTTGGTCCCTAGTCTTCCTTGAACTATTTCTAATCTATGTGAATTTCCCTGGTGTGAGCACTGCCCTGGGTTCTTGAAGCCCTTAGGAACTCTGACACACTAAGGATTTGGGTTTTGTATGCTCAGCTTTGATACATGGGACATACTAAGGATTTGGGTTTTGTATGCTCAGCTTTGATACATGGGACACACTAAGGATTTGGGTTTTGTATGCTCAGCTTTGATACATGGGTAAGTCGCTCACCACTGGTCATATTGTATCTATGAACATGGGCTTCTGGAGCTATTGTGATTTGAAGGCCTAGCCTGTCCAGGTATATTTGGGCCTGCTATAGGCTCCCTATAGTTATACGCACTTTGTAACTTATTACATCGAATTCCGATCTGTAATAATTATTTTGTAATGACAATTCTGGGGTGTTAGTGAAATTGGGAAGGGTTCTTATTTCACATTTTTACTATAAAAATTGGATAGAAATCCTACCTATAGGTCCAACAATGTGTTATTATGTGCAATGTGTTAGAAATCCTGCATATAGGTCCAACAGCGTGCTATTGCATATTCAGTTATCGTATGTTAGAAATCATGCCTATAGGTATCTTATTTCGTTCAGCCATTATATGTTAGCAATCCTGCCTATAGGTTCAATACTTGGTTCAATTGTGTTAGAAACCATGACTATAAGAAATTGAATATTCAATGTATGTGCAAAAACCTCATTCACATGCTATTCTACTTACAAATTATAGAAATCATGTCTATAAGATCTAAAAATGATAACAAATTGTAGAAAGCATGCCTATAGGTCTGAATCAACCCAATTATCATTTCTGCCCGTTTGTTTATGAGTTTCCACACATTGTGTTGTTACTCTCACTAGAAAACATGCCTATAGGATCTAAACAAATAATTCTGGATATGTTTCTGTGACCTGCCACTGTCATTATCGCATAAAAACGCCTAGACATCATGCCTATAGGTTTAATCCCTATGTTTAAAATCTGTAGGCAAATCATATAGGTTTTGGAAGTATAATGGCTTTTGCGTATAACTGTCCGCCCATATAAATCCAGATTCATATAGAGATCACGCCTATAGGTTTCTATGACAGTTTAAAATCAGCAACTGTCTTTGTTAATCTGACTTGCGTGCATTTGTTGTCTAATTGCAGAGGCCAACTTGAGCCCTTATTTGCTTATAAATGAAAGTCCTAACTGTTTTTTGTCTGTCGCTTAGTATTCTTCCCTTTTGAGCAACCTAAGTTAAGGTCTAGAACTACCTAAATAGAGGTCCAAAGCCTCCTGGACCATAGGCATGGGACGGGTAGTGCACGCATAGGGTACGATTTAGAATCAACTAGTGCGCTTTAGGTAACAACTTAAAGATAGTAATCGGGTAGCTGGAGATGAATGTCTGTGCCCGCTGAATAATATGAGTAACACCCCGACTTAAGGGAGTTACGAAGTATTATTTATGTTGTACGGGGTGACCCTTTAGGCTAAAAAATTTAGGACCCCCCATCCCTATTAAATATTCCTCTCACTCCTTTAGACTAATTCATAAGTTAAGTTCGGTCGGGACCCACTATTGTGGACCTCGAGGGATGCCTAACACCTTCCCCTCAAGGTAATTTCGAGCCCTTATCCGATCTCTGGTAATGTAAATTGGTACAGCATGAGTTATCTGCTCTAGGTGCCCTAACGCACCTTAATCCGTTAGGTGGCGACTCTTTCAATTCCAATTCCCTGCCCCCTCAAAAGGAGTTGTCCCAGAAATGTCGAAACCCGATTTTGCGAGAAAAAAGGGGCGCGACAGCTGCCGTTTGCCGATCTCCCTCAGAGTCGCGACTGATGTTTTCTATGTCAAATTCGGCCTGGAGCACTCTGCGGTCCAGGTCGTCCAACATTTGCACTAGGCTGGTTCTTATTTTAGGCACCGTATCCACGATGGGCCGTAATATGTCAATTGTCTCTTCAAGGGCCGCAATGCGGTTCCCATGATTCACCATGGTCAGAAATGGTGGTAATGGAAATGCCTTCCCTCGTTCGATGTCGAGCCTTGGCTCTAATACCAACTGTTACGCGGCGCCTTCCTGAGATTCCTTGGAAGTGTGACGTAAGGCTAAACAACTGATGTCAGTGCAGTTGCTATCCGCCAACAGAGGTCCCCTCCGTACGCTAGACGAGATTGTCAGTGCAGTACGAGAAAACCGATGTCAAGAGCAATTGAGAGAACAGAAATGAGAATTAAGGATGAAAGAAAGCTTGATTGCATTAATGAAAGTTATTACAAAAAGTAACGCGGTGTCGAGGGGAGAGACACCAGTGCAGAGAATTGTTTGCTTGCTAGAAAGTTTGATTGCTTGATCCACCTTAATAGTGCTTAAAAAAATAAACCAAAGTTACAAGACTAGACCTAAAAAAGCTAGAGGAACATAATGGAAGTATATGAAATAAAACTACTCTATATTTACAATGAAAAGGACTTAGTTTTCCCCAAGGTAGAAACAGGTCCATTGTCAGAAACCTTGTCTTTGGCATCACGGTCTGGGCGCACGGCGCTGTCGGCATCTACCTGCGCGCGGCTGGGCGCTGGTGAGGGATATCGGTGGGGCGACAGAGGCACATGCGCGCTTGTCACTTGGCGCGGCCAAGACCACGGGGTCGTCCGTGGTGCTAGGCGTTGGGAGGCTTGTTAGGACGCCACGGGACGCGTTCAAGGGGTCATGGGGCATGGCTGGAAAACCGCCCATGACAATCCTCAGAAACAACACCTTTTTGTACAGGTGCATTCAACATTCATTGGCAAGTATAATGCACCTAACTCATCCACCGTCGCAGAAATATTTGTAAATACCAACTACAATAAACAAAAATTCAATAATTTATGAGTCTAAGTACATAAATTCTGCATAAAAATTGTATATCAAGCATCATAAATTGAATATTATTATGCATAGAAATGTGTATCATTGTGTTTAGTGTAAATATAAAAATATAATAATTACTTTAACATAACAGAATACTTTAAAGTGCAAATATAAATTTAACAATATTACCTTGTTCTTTGATTCTCCCAACATGTTGTTGCATAATTTCTCAAAGCTAGCCCTTTCTGTTACATTCCAATTTAGTATCCGTGGCACTCGGCTTGCAACACGAGCGAAAATATTGGGGTCTACTTCAGAACAACACTCATATATCCAAATCTGCAATGCAAGTGGTAAACCGCCAAACCTCTGAAACTTCTTTATGAATCTAAACTTATTTCTCACCGAACCAATCAAAGCTTTAAATACAACATTCCTCCATGGAAACTGCTCGTATTCCCACTCTCAATCAAAAAAAAATCTCGATTACTTATAGGATCTTTTACTAATTGTGGAAAAAAAGAAGGTGTATATGAAGTACAATAACGAAATCTTTAGAGCATCATTATCTGACTGCCATCTCTTTGCCCTAAAACAATCAATAAGGCTGTCCTTTGATACTCTATCACAATCGGGAAAGTAGGCATCCTTGAGCCTTTGATCCATTATAAGTTCCCTCATCATTGACTTCACCAACACACCTTAGACCAACTATAATTGCAAATACTCTAATCCCAAAACATAGGGTACTATGATTGATCTTGACATAAAAGTCATCCTCACTATCTTGAACCAACCCCCTTGACATTAAGAACCGTATAACTTGATTCTGTTCAACAACGGGAGGCAAATCGAGGAAATAGCCGAAACAAGTTTTCCTAAACATTTGAATCTGCTCATCCGTCAATTTTGACTTTAACTCATCAACAACCCCAACATTGGTATGTGAGCTCCAACGAGAACAGGATAATTTTGTATCCAATGCGACTTAGAAATCCCATTTCTACATTAGAAAAATATTAATTATACTAAGCCATATATGTAGACACTGAATATCATTAAATTCTCCGCAACTACACATCTTCAGAAGAATAGTTCTATACATTTTCATAAATCTCACAGCTGATGCATGTTAAAAGAATTCAAATATAAAAGAAAATATAATAATACTAAATAAAAAGGGTTTAAGAAATATATATAGTCAAGTATGGGGGTTCTATCAATACACAAATATTCTGTATTAAACATGAAAGGAAAAGAGGAAAGTTTAGTTTCAAAATTCACTCTAAACAAGGTTGCAATATAAACTGATCATTTGCCAATTCCTACACAACAATATGAAGATAAAACACAAAAACTCATTATGTAAACACGATATGAAGCTAACTATGCGAAAGGCGTAACATTCACTCAAGCACTAATAAGCACAAATCCAATTTTTCAATTCTTACTGAAAAATAAAAGGAATTAACAAGAGCTGGTAGCAAAACAAATGGTGCCCAACCTTTTATTTCAACTTCTATATTCACATAACATCTAAGTATACATTGAGCAAGGATGCTAATGCTCGAAAACGCTTTGCATGAAACCACACCTTTAGCTGATAACTTTATTTTACCAGTAGAAACAATCTCGCCCTAATTCTTCAAGCAGCACCCAACAAAGAAAAGAATTATAGCTACCACTATGTAAACGATAAATCGGATAAAATACATTAAATCAATTGAGATTAAAAATACCTTCACAGGATATTTATCAAATTGAACTTCCTACGTGCTAACGCGCTTTCTCTTTTTGGGTTTAACAGTAATATTTTGTTGTATACCATACGCATTTTCGATGTTTTTTCCTTTGTCTTTTGTATGCGATGCATCAACCCGTTTTTCCCTTTGATTGTCCTTTCGAACGACTATTGCATGTGGTGATTTCGGCCCCTTTAACACCGTATCTTCGAAATCAGAGTCATAATCAACATGAAGAGATGAAGATTTGACCACAGTTGCTTTAGATTTTAATTTCTTACCAGTTGAATATTTACCCATCTTTCAACTTGGCAAGAATGATGATATTGTCTTCGAATTTCTACAAAAGAGTCTTGATTTAGAAAAATAGTTAAGAAAAAGATTAAGAAGACACGATAAGAGATTATTAGTCGGATAAAAATAAAAAGATTTGGGGGATTGGAAAAATATGAAATTTGGGGAAGATAGAGAAGAATAACGTAAAAGAAGGAGAGAGGGGAGGAGAGAGGGGAAAGTGCTGAACGTTACTTCTGATTTTGAATAGCAATAAAATTGGCTATGATATACCATTTAAACAAATAAAAACTTAAAGTTGGGCTATCGGGTGCCAATATATAAAACGAGGGCTTTTTTATGCCAATTTTCTTAATAGGTTGTTATACCATGCCATTTTTTCTTTTCATATCGAAGATCTCTTCCGATAGCTAGTGGGCTTGAATGGTCCAATTACTTTGTCATTTTTAACCACAGCACACCAGAAAAGTTACATAAGGTGTTATTAAATCGAAATCCATGAACCTTGACTATGTTATATGAATTTTGACAACAGAAATTTAAAAATAGTCAGATTTATAAGTGGTCATTCAAAAATAGCCACAGTTTCAAAAGTAATCGAAATTTAGCCACTTTTCATGTAAAGATAAATCTGAACGAAAACATTGTTCAAACTCCAGAAAAATACTCCAGTATAATATACTGGAACTCCAATATATTATACTGAAGTTCCAACATAAGTATTATACTGGAGGTCCAGTATAATATACCGGTCCAACATAATATACTGGAACTTTCCGCGTGTTGGAGTTCCAGCATAATATGCTGGAAGTTCATACACAGGTGCACGGATCTCCAGTATATTATGCTGGAACTTTCCGTGTTGCAGCAAAATAGTGGCTATTTTTCAATGACTTTGCAAACACTGGCTATTTTTGAATGACTAGTCCGAAAACTGGCTAGCCCATGCTATTTTTACAATTTTGACCCATACTTTTGGGCCATGCATAATTCTGGGCCGTAATTGCCTTCTCAACTTACCATCGTCAATAAATTTTGATAAAATTTTCATGTGGCGTCCAGTTTTGCGTTACCTATTTAATTATTACCCACTTTTAAAATAAATTTAATAGATATCCAATTTTTGGATAACTTCATATACATATACTTCTCTTCTTTCTTTACTGTTGTTTTGGAGAGGTTATTTTGCTTGGTATATTGGGCTTTGGAGAGGCTATCTTGCTCATTCTTCAAGACACAAGGTTTTAAATAATTTTTACGTTCCGTGTAGAGATCTATTTTTGTCGAAAATCATAAAATTGGTTTAATTTATATAAAACACATATAGAAGGTAATACGGTCTTGCCAGGAAAAAACTCCACTGGTAAATGTGTTCAGATAACTGAGGATATTTTTTTATTAGAAATCTACATTGTATAGCTATTCTCCAAAATAATAGCCGAAAAATATAAAAAAAATTATATATTAATATATAATATACATATATATATATATATATATATATATATATATATATATATATATATATATATATATTACAAATAATAGTGTATATTTCAGTAGCAGTTGTAATTATCTTCGATCGATCGATCAAATGTGTTAAAAGCTCAATTATATTTTGTTTTTGTTTCGTTTCTATAACATGGGCCAAAGCCCAAAGATGCCCTTCTCCTGGAAACGGCCCAAGTGGACGAAGCTCCCAATCTGTAGCGGTAGCCCAGTTCGAAAAAGGCCCAAAGGAAATTAATGCAGTCAAAATGGCATGGCATAGCCATTTTTATGAGTAGTTAAATGAAAAATAGCGAGTGTCTGCAAAGTTATTAAAAAGCAACCACTATTTAAGACAGATAAAATCTGGACAAAATTATCCTAGCTGAAACACAAAAAAGTTCAAGCATAATTGTGACGACCCAAAGGGTCATCACCGGATTTCTCTCTTTCTCCGTGCTTCCGAGGCCTTGAAAACCTCATTTCTGCTTGCCTCAATTTGCGTTCGCAGTCCGGACGCGTAGCCGGAAAGCTTATATGTTAAATTCTGTGAAAAATTTCATAATGTGGCTTTATTAAAGTTGACCTTGGTCAATATTTTTGGTAAACGGGCCCGGACCCGTGATTTGGCCGTCCTGGAGGGTCCGTAGAAAAATATGAGACTCGGGCATATGCCCGGAGTCGAATTTCGAGGTCGAGAGCCCGAGAAATAAATTTTTCTGTGAAATTGTTTTTTTGAAATAATTAAGGAAAATGGAAATGAAAATTGATTAAAAGACTATGGTATCAGGCTCGTATTTTGGTTCCGACGCCCGGTACAAGTCTTAAATATATGTTAAGCGTTTTCTGTAAAGTTTGGTCGAAATCGGATGTCATTTGACGTGTTTCGGACCTAAATATCTAAAATTTGAAGTTATGATGTTTGAAATGAAAATGATGACCTTGAGGCTTGATTCAATGATTTTTTATGTTATTTTGGCGATTTGATCGCTCGAGTAAGTTTGTAGGATGTTATTGAGTTAGTGTGTGTGATTGGTTAGGAGCCCCGAGGGCTCGGGAGTGAATTGGAGGTGGTTCGGGGTGTTTTTACACTTAGGAAAGGATCAGATTCTGCTGCATTTTTACACAGGCATTTTGTTCTTCGCGAACTCGGCCTCAGGCTTGCATTCGCAGTTCTTTGGTCTTCCCCTCTTACGCATTCGCGTCCTACTTCACGCGATCGCGTAGTTCTAATTCCCCCTCCTTCCCGTTCGCATCCTCACTATCGCGAACGCGTAGCTTTACCAGCTTCCTCAACGCGTTCGCGTGGCCCCTCACGCGTTCGCGTATAACAGTCCCTGGACCCCCCAACATTTTCTTCTACGCGTTCGCATTCTATTTCACGCGTTCGCGATGGAGTGTCCAGTTTACCCTTCGCGAACGCGGCCCCTTTCCCGCGAATGCGAAGGGCAATTTTGCCCAGCGAATTTTTAAGTCCAAAACAGAATTAGTAGCTCGGGATTTAGCCATTTCTTCACACGAGCTCCTCTCCCTAACACTCCATAGGCGATTTTGAAGAGCTTCTTTCTCCATAGCCTCTTAGGTAAGTGTTCTTAACTTCTTTCCTCTTAATTCCTTTCACTAATCACTAATTTCCTAGCCCTAAATCATGAATTCAAGGTAGAAAATGGGGGTTTTGGGTAGAGTTAGGGCTTTGGGGATTTTGGGTGATTCAACCTCAATTTGGGGTCGAATCTTGAAACAAATTATATATATGAACTCGTGGGGTTATGGGTGATTGGGTTTGGGTCCGAGCCTCGTGTTTGGACCATGTAGGACCGGTGTCGAATTTTGGTATTTTTGGAAGAATGATAGGAATTTCATTTCTAGGCTATGGGATTATGTTTTTGAGCCCTTATTGATATTATTGAACTAATTATGCCTAGATATCATTGTTTCGGAGTTGGATTGTAGAGGAAAGGCGCTATTAGAGAGTTGATTGCTATTCTTGGACCGAGGTAAGTGTTTGTTCTAACTTTGGCTTGAGGGAATAGGATTAGGATGTTATTTGCTACTTGCTAAATGTGGAGTACGGTGTATAGGCATGGTGACGGTTGTCTATGCACCGGAGTCTAGCATGACCGTGAGTCTTAATTGCTTTTAATTCGAATGATGTGACACAACTTCCATGTTTAATTGATAAATTTTATATAATGTGAGCGGTTGAGGAAGAATCGTGATTGGTATATTTTGGAGCGTTGGCTCGAGCAAGAATGTGATAGTTGAGAAAGAAGTGATTTAAAAGAGGATGTGTTGTGATTATTCCCTTGCCGGGACGTGTAGACTATTATTATGTACTCTTCCTTGCCGGGACATTTGGGTTGTTAGCTGTACCTTTGCCGGGTTAAAGTGTTATGTTGTTGAATTCCCCTAATGGGGCCTTCTTTACAAAGCCAGATATTTTGAACTATGATATGGGATCGTGTGGCGCGCCGTCCACTTATATACTATAATATGGGATCGTGTGGCACGCCGTCCACTTATATTATATTATAAATGGGATCGTGTGGCACGCCGTCCACTTATGAATTAAGAAATGGGATCGTGTGGCGCGCCGACCACTTATATATGAGCTATGGTATTGAGATAGTTTCGTCGTTATATCCGTTGATCTGTATTCGCTGTATTTTTCCCCGAGCATGCCCCTTCCCCTTTTTAGTTGATATTCTCTGTTGTTATTTCTGCTGCCTTTGTATATATATATCTGCACAGGTTGTTTTTGGTAGGTCCTGTCTAGCCTCGTCACTACTTCGCCGGGGTTAGGCCAGGCTCTTACCAGCACATGGGGTCGGTTGTGCTGATGCTACACTTATTTGCTTTTTGCACAGATCATAGTACCGGAGCAGGAGCCTTTGGTCAGCAGTAGGAGCGTTGGGAGCTTACTTCAGTCCGGAGATTTCCGAGGTAGCTTGCTGGCGTCCGCATGGCCCGGAGTCTCTCTTATCTCTGTCTTTCGTTTGATTTCCCTTGTATCGGATCAGACAGTACTGTATTCTTATTCATACTTTGTATTTAGCATTCAGTAGAAGTTCGTGAGTTAGTGACACCAGATCTGGGTAGAGGTGTATTTGAATTTACGCACTTGGTTTCAGTTATTTATGTTTCGAGACTTCCGCTTTTATATTAATTGCCCCGTTCTTCTTTATACTGTTAATGATGTTGAGAGAATTGTTAAATTAGTTGGCTTGCCTAGCTCCTATTAGTAGGCGCCATCACGACTCCCGAGGATGGGAAATCCGGGTCGTGACAATAATATGTTAGATTATGGAACTCATGCATATAAACTTCTCAACATATTATGTTGGAACTCCAACACGTTAAGAATGATTGAATTCCATCAAATTATGTTGAAATTTCATATGTAAAAAAATTCAAACTCCAGCATATGATGCTACTGTTTTACCGGATTTTTAATAGTGTTTTTGAATTAGTCTCCAATAAAACAACAACTACCCAGTAAAATCCCACCAGATGGGGTCTGGGAAAAGGTTTACTGCTTAGGATAGATGGAAGTGGCCCAATGGCTAAAGCTCTGCCAGCTTCTTGTAGACTGAACTCTCTTCTCTTTAGGCTCCGAGTTCTTTTTGTTCAAATTTTATTTTCACATGAAAAAGTGGCAAAATTCGATTACTTTTGAAATTATGACTAATTATTAATTAGCAGCGGTAAATAAGGGTATTTCTGATTATTTTTTTCTACCTAAACGAACTATAGAATTATCAGTTTTTCAACTTATGTCAAGTTTCTTTTATGGAGTAACGAACGAAATACTAACACCTAGGGACACAGACATTATCGTCAGCATTTTATTATGCTAGTATTATGTTATAATAATAATGCTTTAATTTATTAATAAAACTTTAATTTACTAATAATCTAGATGTTAAATATTTATACATGAATTTTGTCAGTGCAAACAAATCTATAGTATCGCTCTTTTTTGGGTTATCTATGTTAATTTTCTTTTCTATCACATCTTGAGCCATTGGAACACCTCAAATCCAGTGTTTTTTTGTTTCATAATTTCTTTTGTTGTAATGTAGATATACCAAATAAAAAGGCAGAGAGAGAATAAAAAGAATAAGAAATAAATAAGAAGAAACTTCATTTAACTTTTAACATTTTCTTTCTTCTACATAAGTTGGACATTTTGACAAAATAAGAAATTTTGTTACAATTGCCTCAACTGATTGATAATTTCATATTTCCCATTCCCCTATTTGAGAAAAGGGCACAAATGATCAAAAAAAAAGGTAAAGAAATAGAACCATGAGGATTTCTTTAAATCCTCACAGTCAAGGAATGTTTCAAATCTCCTATATGAAGCACATGTAATCCTAAAGCAACTTTCTTGTTTCCAACCTCATCAACTATACTCAAATGCTTGCATACATCTAACTTGAACTTAACAATCCCTTCACTTTGTGGTGTCAAATGAATCTTTTGAAACTCCAACAAATGTTTCTGAGGTGCATTGTGAACTGAGGGTGGTGAAGTGAACAAGAAAACTGTGTGACTTCCACTCATTTTCCCAACATTTTTAACTCTCAAGTGAATGTCATATTCTAAGTTGCTGCAGCTTTGCTCATTAACAGTATCAATGGACTTGCACCTCGTCGACCGACAAGCATGTCCTTCCTCTAGAGGAATGGAGACATATTTTGGTGCTTGTACTAGGTGGTGTTTGTAGTTAGAGTAACTTAATCCATCTCCAAAGTTAAAAACAGTTGGACCTTTGTAGAACCTGTAACTTCTTCCTGGAAATCCTGTTTTAGAATCTGCCCTCATGTTCATGTTAGTCATGTCAACTTTGTCTGCATATGATTGTGGATACCATGTCATTGGAAGCCTTCCACCTGCAAGATTCCAATAAAATTTATTAGTCATTTAGTCATAGGGGGATGAGTTAAAAACTAAGGGTCCGTTTGATACGAGGGATAAGGGATAATTTATCCCGGGATTAAATTTGAGATGAGTTTATCCCGTGATTGGTTGGGATAAAATCGTGGTATAACTAATTCCGGGATTAGTTATCCCGGGTTGTTGTGCTTTTTTATCCCTATGGGAGGGTGGAATAACTAATCTCAGGATAATTAATCATGTAATAACTTGTTTCCCAACCAAACGATCCCTAAGATCTTGATTTAATTAGGCTTAACCTCACGGATCAGGATAAAAAAAAATGGACATCCTGGTACACAAGGTATCATGTTCACAAAGGGTCCGGGGAAGGGCCGCACGTTGTAGGTAGCCTACCCGAACACAAACGTTAGTGACTGATTTGAGAGTTTGAACCCGTGACCTCTAGATCACACCGAGACAACTTTTATCATTGCTGCAACGCTCTCCTTTAACCTCACAGCTCAAGATATATGCCTGAAATTAGGCACTAAAGGCACATGTGAGAGTTTTTCCTGAATTAGTTCGCCCACACTTCGACTACTAATAGCGGGATAAGACTGTGCTACTATATAGGATGTATTATCCTCACTAGATAACGCAGTGAAGCACTCTTGCCTCACCCTCCCATTTGACTTATGGCATCATCAACTTACCTTTAAAACACCATAAGGTGGGGAGAGGCTTGCCCTATGAAGGCCATTTATGCAGTGTTGATGAACTAAACCTCTTAAAAAAGAAAATTTAGATCTTGATTTGGTGAAGTCTCCTGAATATGGAAAGAGGAAACTTACTTGGATTATAGTATCCAAAAATAATATCAGCTAGGGCACCACCACCATCTTCACCAGGGAAACCAATCCACACAATGCTTGTAACTTTAGGGTTATCAACAGCAAATTGTACATCCATACCACCTCCAGACATGATAACTAGGATTACAGGTCCCTTTGAAACACTAGCAACCTCAGTTATAAGAAGTGATTGTTGTCCAGGGAGTGTTATATTTACTCTGTCCTTGCTCTCCCTCTCAACAGATTGATCTGATCCCATTACCAATACCACAGCATCAGCTGCAGCTGCTATTTTCTTGGCATCATCAGCTAGTGCTGTGTCACAAGACACACTGGCATTGAAACAGCCCGGGTGGTAAACTGTAGCAACTGACGCAGTTAGTCCTTGCAATGGAGTTGTTAACTTGCATGGAGTGCCTGCAAGATTTCAAGAAGTTGAGTACAAGAAACTAGTGTTTTTTTAACTTATATACACTTAATGTGTAACGAATCTTTACACCGTCAGTGTATAGGACAGTATCCAAAGTGTACCTTCATAACTGCCAATCATGGTATAGCCAACATTGGCATTAGGGCCAATGACTGCTAAAGACTTGATCGATTTGGGGGACAGAGGTAATGATCCTGCACTGTTTTTAAGCAAGACAATTCCTTGTCTTGCAGCTTCACGAGCTAGCTCTTGGTGTTCTGGGGTACAGACATCTTTGGGACCAAGGTTTCCATAGGCATGGTTTTTCGGATCACCGTCAAAGAATCCAAGTCTCATTAGTGTAGCAAAGTTGTTTGAGACTGCTCTATCGATAACTGATTCATTTACTAGTCCTTGGTTTACAGCACCTTGAGTGTATTTACCAAGCCAAGATCCACAATTCAGGTCCAGCCCTATCACATTTAGCAAATTCTTGATTTAGTAAGGTCAAAACAAGCATGTCACATTATATATGTTTGCTTAGGACTGATGTTATCGTCGATTTAGTCCAACTAAAAGGGGCTGAAAATGGTTAACCTGAATTTAGAGACAAAGCTGCAGTCTCCTCTGGTGTCTTGGTGTAGTGTTGAGCCCAGTATATCTCATTTAATGAATCACAATCAGTAACAATGTATCTGTATGTACCATACTTGTATTAGTTCATGAATTCCTCCAAATATTATTTTTTGAAAGACTATAATATTACACATGAAACAGTGAAATATACCCATTTAATTTCCATTGTCCTCTGATAACCCCAGACAAAAGGTCATGATCACCACAGGTAGGCTTGCCATTGACTTGGTTGTATGAACACATCACACTGGCTACATTTCCATCAACAACACAACTCTTGAATGGGGGGTTAAATGTATCATCTAAATCTTGTTGTGTTACCTACTCACCACAACAAAAAGAACACAATGTTATTGAGTATCATACTAAAAATTGACTAAATATTTGTCGCAGGCTTTCAAGACAAGGGCAATAACCGAGTAGTACCTTAGCGTTGAAATTGTAACGTTGGATTCCTTTCCAATCATCGACATCATAAGCTGTATAGTGCTTACAGCAAGAAGCAACCTTGAGCATGTCTTTTTTACCATCATCGCGCTGCTGCAAACCTTTAACATAAGCTACACCATACTTGCTGGCGAGTGTTGGATCTTCTCCTGGTGTTTCTTGGCCTCTTCCCCATCTGGGGTCGCGGTAAATGTTCACATTTGGTGACCAATATGTCAAGCCTGCTAAACCAACATTGTACATTGCTCTAGCCTCAGTGGATACTGCCTGTAAACATTACTATCTTTTGAGTTCAAGTTGTATGCGTTGATAAACATAATGTAGTAATCTCGTAGCAAAAATGGTAACTAACATGCTATGACAGATCAATGTAAAATAAATCTTAACACTGTCATTGTATATAATGTAAATCCATTTTTTTTAATCTTTAACTTCCAACTGCTTTTTTGAGCATTAATCACATGAAGATCTAATCAGGAACGGTCATTTTCCTATAACAAAGGACAGTATAATATATCCCTATCATAACCATATGGTTGGATAGGCAATTTAGCATGATTGATAGGTTAATGAATGATTGGTTGGTGCATGGATTTGTCAATTATGGTCATTCAAAAAAGATGTAAACATTTCAACCAAACTTCTGAACCTAATGCAATCTATTACGTGACTAAATAAAATATTTTGCAAGCTGTAATTCTTTCTAAAATACATGCCCAAATGAGTAAAATTTTCCAACAAAAGATATTTGAATATATCCTAGTTTATCATGTCCACTTAATTATTAAACAAACTGCATTTTGCTGATATAAGAATCCATTATGAGAAAAATGGCTTCATTCTACTTCCCAAAAGTAAATCTCTAAAGGATCTGTTTATTGGCCCTTTTAATTTTCACACGGCAAATCAATTTAGCATCAACAAGACGACATATGACATAAATTGGACACAAGTTAGTGCCGTCTTCAAAAAATACAATCTATGATTTAAAAAAAAAAAAACTGCGTGGTCTTAAGATAATGCCATGATGGCGACGTACGTCTACAAATTGGCCTTCACCTTTTTATTATCTTGTTAGAAGTTAATAGGTTATTTCTTTTCTAATGAACAATAAATCACCGATCAAGCATTTATTACGAAATGGCTAATAATTCAATCTTCAAGAAGAAGAAAAAAATCAACTCCTTCTATATACAAAAAAGTTATTTTACACTATTAGATCAATTTACCACGCATAATCAGTGGAACTAGCACGCCACTAAGATACCAATCTAATAAATAACAAGGAATAATGATGAAGAAAGGTGAAAGAAGGAGCAATAATATTACCTTTCCAATGGTTTCAAACAAAGTCTCGTTGAAAGAAGCAGAAGTAAGAATAGGTTGAGGGAAGCTAGTGGCACCAGGAACTACACCATTGAATTTAACTCCAGGACCAGTGTATGAAATCCCATGTAAAGCCTCAGACCACCACTCATATTTTGGAATTCCAAGTCTACTTACACTTCCAGCAGTATTTACCAACATAGTAATTTTTTCCTCCAATGTTAATCTTTTTACTAGATCATTTACCCTGCTTGACACATCTAATGAGACATCACAAAAACCAAAGTTCTTTACCCCAGGATTGTTTGCAACATCACAAGCAAAAACAGGAGATGTAGTTTGAGCCAAAACTGGCTTGAAATTTAAGGCAAAATGGCTTAAAATGAAGAAGAAGAAACAGAGCAAAACAGAGTGTTGTTTCTTCATATTACTATACGTCAAGGCCATTGCCTTGTTAAAGAAAAGAGAAAAAGCTGTGAAATGAGAGGCAAATCTTTGGTTTCTTTATAGGAGGAGAAGAAGAGTTGTATAGACAGCATGTTGTTTTGTAGCAACCCGTGATGGATAAATGAAAAAATTAAAGAAAAAATTTATTAATGGGGTCCATTTATCGTGACTTGTTTATACCTTATATTAGAAATATATAAAGAGAATCTACTGTCTTTCTTTCTCTACTGTCCAATTATTTTCTGTAAATTGGTAAGATGTGGTCGGTAAAAAGATTTTTTTCTGAATTTTTATAGGGTGCTTTTTTGTTTGCAAGTTCCTTGGAGAGTGTGAAGACAGAGATTACGTTGGGTTTCAAGATTTACTTTGGGTATAACATGAAATCAATAAAAGAAAATGATTAACTAGATAGTACGTTGATGCATATGCTTTATAGATTTTAGTTATGTATACATTAAAAAATTTAGATTAATAGTGAACTTTATAATATACGTTGTAAGAGACGATTATCAATTTTTTTACACGGTTAATATGTAAATATTAAACTGCTGAGGCCGACCCAAGATTTGGAAGTGGTGGGGTCATCAAATAAAAATTTAAGCAAATTCTGACGTGGGAATCGAACGTACACAGCGCATTAAAAGTCAAGTTGTGCCCCCAAATCAACTAATGCAATTGCCTAATCTTTGAGTCTTAATATGTCAATCAAAATATATACGTGTTATTTAAAATATATACACAGATAGACATATATTTTTCTCAAAATTGTCGAGGACCAGTGACCCCTTACCCTAAGGGTAGGTCCGCCTCTGATTGTACTGATTTCGGTTGTATGTTGATTAATTAATAGCCAAGAAATGATGGAGAAAATATTGGTTAGCTAAATTTGTCAAAGTTTACAGCTAGCGATTAGTGATTTACAGGAATGTCTTTTAAGATAACAGAATTACCAAAATGTTACACTGTAAAATTCTAACCTCGTGAGTTTGAATCTCAAAAACTCAATGACGTTAGGGTAAAAGTAAACAATATGGCGAAGACTATTTTGTCATGGATGTAATTTTTCTGGTTTATCGTACAAAATCTCTTAATGCTATTTCCATGTGCAGATTGCTTGTTAAATGAATTTTGTTTGTTAGAGCATCTTCTTTATGATTCATATAATTTCCTTTTATTAAAATGAATTAAAGTTGTCCAATCCCATGGGAAATTATTGATACTTAACCTCGATCTCTCAAATGATTCACGGTTGTCCTTTATCGATAATTTATGTAATTTTTTGGGATATGCATCTTAATAATTGTTTATATTCTACTAATTGACGACTGACATAACAATACTATATATATGTAGACATATAATATAACAGAAGGCAAGGACACAGAACAATATTTACGTTCTTCTTTGACTAATGGTTTATATATAATTCAAAGCTTCTTAAATGTTTTCCTATGTATAGGATTAATGTTGTCGTCCTTTTGTTTCGAAGGATAACATTTTCTTAGTAAAGAACGAGAGAAAGAAAAAAATTCATTCAATAATCCCTTTTGCAAAAATATCTTTTACATGAATACATAGATATCATACTCATATGCTTCAAGTAGTCTGATATTAATTTTTCTGATTGGATGGATTAAGAAAATATACATTAACTAATGCAATATCAATTGGCCTTTGTTGGTGGTAATAAATAAAATCTGCATTATTTTATGTAAAACATAAAAATTATATTGTGTGAAATAGAAGTGGAACAAGAGTGCATATATTAACAATATAACGATAAAAGTAATTAAAGACACGAAAAATTAGATGCACCCTAATATCTTCTTCTTATTTGGAGTGCTTTTTTAAAAATGTTTTTTGGGTCGAAGAAAGCTTATACTATACTATACAATTGCAATAAGAACATCATATTGACAAGCCAAAGTCCAAGGATACAGACTTCCTAGACACTCTTTGTATTAGTGTTTTCAATAAATTTTTGCTATGAAATGATCAACATTATTAGAGAAAGTCAGAAAAATTATGTTTCTAATTGAAGTAAGAAAATAAACAAAGAAAACTGTCCACACGTATGTGCATGTACGGACACATTTTATAATAGCTCATCCATTTGTTTTTACATAGCAAAAATGAAAAAAAAAATGCTCAATTGAACAAGAACAAGTTAATAACGTCAATTTGTTTAATTAAGCATAAAACCACGGATCTAATTCACTTAAAGAATTAGCTCATGAGATAGAGTATTTTTACGAGTCCTATTTTAAATGGAGTATGACACAAATAGGATATTTTTGTGTTATTATTGATCTTTTGACCCAGATAATAAAATTTTGAGAAAATGGCATGGCGCCGGATATTACAGCACATTCGCCAGAAATTCAGCAAGTTATGGTGATTAGTCAGAATTGTGATAATATCCCGACGAATCACCATAATTAATTGGGATATTATCACTTTTAGCCCGCGCCATAAACTATTTATATCTGGTAGGCAAAAAAGTGTGTAAATTTGTATAGTTTTTGTATATAACATACATAATGCATATATATACAAATTTTATATATTTTTTCGACATACAGTGTCATTTTTCCTAATTAATTCAGCATTTTGTAGCTGAATTCATAATACTTCAAAATTATGGCAATCGCCCCGATCGCTTCTCAAAATTCCGACCAGAATACTTCAAAATTAAGCTAGAGGTTATTTTTTTTAAAATTTCTTAAGGGATCAAAATTTAAATGGATTAACATAAAAGATTGATCTAGCATAATTTTCAATTTTTAAGCTAGCGTTTGGACATAGATTTGGTTGAAACTTGAAAAAATAATTTTTGAAGTAGTCTTGAAAAATGATTTTTGGAAGTTGAAATTATATTTTGGACATGCATTTTATTTGAAAAAAATTTGAAGTTTTATGAGTGGGAGAATGATGATAGGCTATAATTGCATATTTTAGTCGCTTATTACACTCGAATTTACTGCACTTTAATTGAGTTTGCGCTTTAATCGCTAGTGTTTTGCACTAATTGTGTGTTTTATGCCTTGTAGGTGTGATTCCGAGCTATATAGATGTTATGGAATGAATTTAAGTGATTTGAAGCTTTGAAGTCTGAGTAAAAGCTCAAGGAATTAAGCCGGGATCGTGTTCAGGGGTCAAATTTGATAATTAAGTACGAACGAAGACTTGAGGAGGCATATTGCGCACTGTCTAGTAAAATAGACATAACTTTTTGCTCAGAACTCCATTTGGGCTCCACAATATATGGTTGGAAAGCTAACTCAAAGGGCTACAACTTTCATGTTAACGTTATTCCAAATTCCAAACGGAACAGGGTGAAAAACCGCGGTTTTGCCGCGACCGCGGTTTTGCCGCGACCGCGGCAGAACCGCGGTAGAAGATGGTCGCGGACAATTGAAGAATCAGAGGGCATGTTTGGCCGCGGTTCCACCGCAACCGCGGCAAAACCGCGGCAGGAAGCGAAAATTTCAGGGACTAAAGTGCAAAACATGGGATTTTAAGTCCTAAACCCTATATTAAACAAAGGAGGCCGGCCAAGAACAAGAAGGGGGACATATTTTGGACACAAATTAGACCTAAGGAGGCGGAGAGACACTACTTTAGGGTTAGACAACACCCTTGGAGGCAAGAACACATTGGGAGCAAGGCGGAGAATTCTTCTACGAGTTTTTCCTTCCTCTTCCTATTTTTCATTGTTGGTTATGACTTTTAGTATTGTAGTTTTACATACTATTATGAATAGCTAATTTGTTATCTAGAGTTTTGATAGAACCTTTTGTAGGATAAATTCTTGTTATGTTTTTATATAATTGAGCCATAGCTTTTCTCTATTTGTTCAACTACGTTTATATTCTGGTTGATTGAAGAGCTCTCAATTAGCTGTGCCTATTTAGTATGCATAACTCGGGAGAGAGTGCATATTTAGGTAATTGTTGAACAACACCACTCCCAGAGTATATGAGGGATCAATAACCGAGGGTTTAAAGGCGGGATTAGGGATAACGAAGCCTTGGGTGCGATCTGAAGTGAGCTGTATTAAAAGCCAGCTAGCGTAGCTCGGGAGAGTGCGTCTAGTAAATTGTCGTAATTACTCGGGAGAGATTTACGGTAATAAGAGTGCTCATGATCGGTAGAAAATACTTAGGCGAAATTATAGAAGACATAGCGGGAAGGATTCCGACAATAGGGGAAATCATAACTCTAGACCTCCTTAATCTTTTCTCTAACCCTCAGTATCGTTAGTTGTTAATTTACTATTTTAATTTGTTAGTTAATTAGTTAAACAGAAGAATCTTAATATCTATAAGTTAGGAATTGTTCAAGCTTGTCTTCTTGGTGATAGTGAACAGCTGTAGCTAAACCTTAGTTCTCTGTGGGATTCGACTCCGGACTTGTAAACCGGATTATATTTGCAACGACCGCATTGTCCTTTTTATAAGGCATAGTTGGGCGTGATCGGAGAACAAATTTCACCCAAAAACTACCCTAAACTAGATTTTGGGAACTTGAAAAATAATTTCAGAAATTTTTCAAAAATGAATCATTAATCTATGAACAAACAATGTTTTCAAAAAAAAAATTGAAAAAAAGTTGCCAAAATCTATGGCCAAACAGGAGCTAAATCGTGATGAATACGGAATCTAACAATATTTTACCTGTGTTTGAAATTTATATAAATTTGAAAGAAAAAAAAAAGTCTAGGTAAAAAACCGCCGAACCGCCAAGTTGTATGATGTGGTCCCCAGTAGTGTCAAGTGGGCGTTTAGGAGTGTGGAGTGTAGGGCATATAGAGCATGCATAGGTCGAGTGGTACTGTATTATTAGCAGTATACTGTATTAGAGGACAACTACCCCGTGAAATTTTCATTGGGTGGTTGGCTCACATTTGGGGTAACTTTCTTCGTCTTCTCCTCTTTCCTCTGTCCATTCCACTTTTTTTAAATCTTTCCACAGCTGTCGATTTTCTGGATGTCTTTTTTGGAACAAAATATATTACCCTAAAACATCTAATTTTACTGCCAACAAATCTAACCATAGTAGTTGACAATAATTAATAAATTTAATCTTAAACATTTAAAATAATAATTATTTTACGATAAATTTTGCAAGGAAAGAAGTAGTAAGAAATAAGGAATAGCACAGTGCGGTGGCGGGAGGTCAAAGGAATTGAGCCAAAAGGGACAAGAGTGCCAACTGTGCAGATCCACACACGTGACAAAAAATGTAGAAATGGATAATGCCTTTATAAATAATTAAATATCAACCCTTGCTTACGTCGGATAATAGGCTTTCCGGACTCCCCTCCCCACCCCACCCCCCCCCCAATCCCAAA
>NW_017670807.1:410252-433152 GCF_001879085.1 Nicotiana attenuata
CCCAAAGATTAGAGGTTTTCTTTCCCGCCTTGTTTCTTTTTATTTTTCTGTTGCAAAGATAGTTTAATATCAGTGCATATTATTATGCGGTTAAATGTGCTTATCAGTGCAATATATTGATGTAGCTGTATTTTAACTGTAAAAAGATTTGTTTATAACAACAACAAAAAAATCCTTAAAAAAGAAAAGGTTTAGATTATAAAAAAAAAAAAAAAAAAAAAAAAAAGGGGGACCATTTCAACATTAAAAATCAATGTCATTGTATGACAGCTGCCTGGACTTTCTCATACGCAATTAAAAGTATGAGAAATTGCGTTATTTTCCCCCTTTCCTTGTGTTACGAGAAATTTCGCTTTCCTTGGGTTATTTTTCGTCCTAGCTCCTAATAATCCAAACTATTAAATTTCTTTGTCAGATCCAACTAAGGCTCATCTTTCTCACGTCTCTATTCACTGGCCCATTTTTCTTTAACAAAAGTTTTGACTGCTGATCCAAATTGTCCTACTTTTCTCTAATTGCATGAAGTATTACAATTTGCAGGTCAGCAGGCATATTATATTAAGAAATATTCCTCATGATATGATTCTCAGATCAGTTTAAGTCCATTTTTCTAATTGCATTTGATTGCAGTATAGCACCACACAAAAAGTGAGATGGGATCCAGCATCGTTTCTTTTTCACTTTTTTTTAGAATTTTCAATTTCCAATCCTATCTCTTTCATCATTCATGGATTGTTTATATAGGACTTTATCTGATTATCCACTGATACACATCACCAAATTTATTTATTTTTTTTTGGTAAGAGGGGGAGCACTCTGTGAGGAGCACTTTGTGCGCACTGGGTAAACCTCCTCTTGTGTAATAGCCTGCAAAGTACACATGGAATGTAAATGCACTAGGCACGCCCTGTGCGACAGGCTCAATCCCAGAAGGCATTGAGGGGGGATTCGATCCCAGATCATCCGTATGGAAGACCACCAATGCGGATGACCACCCTCCAAACCAATTGAGCAACCCCGAAGGATTACATCACCAAATTTTCGTTAGTATAATATATTAATTTATTCGATAATTAGCATGATCATGTGATATTGTCTTCTGATTATAAATTTTTAAACCGCTACTAACCGATAATGAATAATACAAGAAACTATAAGTACAAGCAAAAGATGCAATAATTGTTAATATATTTATGGTTAGGATGATACAAAATATTACACGCAATATTATTGATTAGTTTCTCAATTCGATGAATAGAATAAATTAAATCAAGGTAGGCACATAAGACTTTACTGGTAATTGGCATCTGGCGTTAGCTACTCGTGTCACATTCTTTTGGCAGAATTCAATTAGGTTCCGCTTATTATTATTATTATTATTAGTAACGTCGCTGAAAGTGATTTGTTCTATAAAGTCGTTATCAGAGAAATGACAGTGAGAATTTGCTTAAGCAAGAAGTCATTTCAAAGTCACCCTTAATCATCTCACTTACGACATCCAATATTAATTATTTGGCGGTTTTATATAAATCATGTGACACGGAAGAGACAGGAGGCAGAGCGGATGCAACATAGAGTTACCGCCTTACCGGGTCAATTGAACCCCGATAGATTATACGTGTATCCCTGTTATATTTTGATGATCTAACAAACTCATTGTTAAGAACCAGATAAGGAACATGATACACATCCTCAAGAACTTAAAGATCAAAAAGTCTTCAGTTGGGGACACTGTTCAACTCTTCAGAGTTAAAAGAACATCAGAAGGGACAGATAGCTACCAATTCCCGAGGAGACTGTACAAGTCAACTGCCCCCAGCTGTAAAGTTGCTGCCTGCACACGCTACAGTACAGAAACAGTGCAGCAGTCAACTTTATGGGGAATGCTACCTAACTTGCTTACATCATTCAAGTGATGTCACAAATGAATTATTAACATCAAGCAAAGGTAAAACAAAACACTTGCACATTCAAGATCTGATCAAGCACTCTCTCAAGTCATCTATAAATCATGCAAGTGACTCTCAAGGGCATCAAGAACAAAGAACAACAAAATAACGGACCAGTTTCCTATATCGAGTTATTACATGTCCTTAGTTGTGTTGTACCTTTGCTAAAGCACTTTACTTGTAACTCCTACTTAGCTTAGTTAGAAGCATTCTGTAGGAAACCTTTGTAAATCATAAACTTTGTGTTTGTATCTTGGCTAGAGTTAGTCGAGTTGTAAAGTCTTTGCAATAGAATTATTACAAAGTGGCTTGTAATAGTGTTGTTACGAGTTAGTAAAGAATTAAGAGGTTAATTACTAGGTTACAATAGCTTGTAATCTAAAGTTTGCTCAGTAGTGTTTGACTAAAAGTTATCGAGATCTTTTTGGTTAAATCAATTAGAGAAGGTGAATAGGTAAATCTCAGCTAAGAATAATGAAATCTAGATTGAAAGATATTGAGGATGAACACAATGGATAATGTTTCTTAATACCACGAAATTGAACGAGGAAGCACCGATATGATAACTTTGAATGTAGGAAGATATTGTGAGGACTATTCTTGTTTTTCAATCAAATGTTCAAGAGAAAGAAAAAAGATCCCCCTTTACAGAGCCTTCCCCTACTATTTATAAGGGACAATCCCCTCCTGGACCCTAAAAGATATAACAAAAAAGAATATTCCATATTCTGACAGGCTCGTGCTGCACCTACATTACTACTAATGTCGTACGTTCTCCAACTGCTACCAGACATCGTCTTCCTCGACGACCAAAGGACGTCGTGTCGTAAGGGTCCCATCCCTCGTCAGTGGTCGAGGTCGTCCAAATTTTGACCCATACAGTTAATGCCTCCACTTATCGAGGTTGCAGCTTAACGCAACCTCGATAGGCGGACATTGCCCACATCTGCGGAGAAATTTGCCTTATGAATCATAATTGTTTGACCAACAACGGAAGGTTAGCATGCTCAACGATATCCTGGGCGGTATGTCATGTCGGGAAATGACATCACCTTCGTGCGTCATCATTATGCGTATTTTCGAGGCAGGGGCTGACGGTTTGTCACTTCGATTTTGGTGCCATCTTGCAACCTTATGCTTCGATTCCGACGCCAACCAATCCTAAAAATAGGTGGAGGGTTTGTTTTTTCAAAAACTCTTGGCCATTTCTTCGTTGGTTATTCCTTACCTTCTCTCCCGTTTTTGCTCTAGCAATCCTCTTGGCTTTCTCTTCGTTTACCGTTCTTGGCTTTTTCTGTTCTGTCAACACCTTCATTGCCATAGATATGCCTAAACCACATCGATCTCGTGAGGAGGTCTCTGACGCTATCCCGTTGTCCGTGGCGCCCCCCACTGGCGATGAGTACGTGACGGTGGAGGAGGGGGATAGCTTTCCCACCGTGGAAGAGTTGTTACCGAGGCACCCATGTCTTGAAGCGACTTTCTTAAAGAGCCTCCTCCCACTCCCGCTCCGGTGATATCTGAAACTGAGCAGGCCCATATCAATGCCCTTCGTGCTAAATACAGCATTGCCTCTCATATTGAAATGGCTCCTGCGGGAGGGGATTTCGTGGAGGTTCACGGACCGGGGTATTGTGCTTTTTACGAGTACCCTTTTGTAATTGGTTATTCCTTCCCCTTGATTCCGTTGGCCGAAGAATTCTGCCGGTTCTATCAGATTTGCCCGGCGCAGCTTTCCCCGTATACGTATAAGAACTTTTGGTGCTGACAAAGTACGCGGAGCTGGCAGGGTGCGAAGTTACCGTTCACTACCTCCTAAATTTGTTTTCTCCTAGCTTTCACAGGGGCACAATGGTGCACATAAGACATCGTGGGACAAAGGGATTGGTGGTCGGAACTGACGACCGGGCCAGTCGCAAATTCTGGCACAAGTACTTCTTTGTCAGAACTGAACACATTGTATCTCACCCCGCCAAATTTCCGAAACGGTAGAATGAGAATCGTAGGTGTTGCAGCTTATTTATTCTTTCCTTTTTTCTCTTATACAGCTTAGCGTTTACTTACTGCTCTTTTTTGCATCTATGGGGCGTCCACCCTGTCCCATTGCTGGTATAAGGGACTGGGTAGCCCGTTTGTTGCTTTAGGCAGTGGAGACTCGAGACTTGCCAGATTTTGTCAAACGCTACGGGCCGAAAGTTCCGTCTGGTGAGTGTCTTTCTCTGTGCTGTTACCTGACCATTCGTTGTCGTCTACTTGATATGACTCTCCGTGATGGCAGGTCGTGGTGCTTCTAGGCGTAGGGCCCCTGTCCCTGCATTTCGATAGGCTGTCGCTACTGCAGGAATGCAATTTACTCTGAGTGAGTCCGTCCGAGAGGGACGTGCTCAACCAATACAGGTGGGGGATTCTTCTCGCGACATGGTCGTGAGGGAAGAGGCCTCTTCCTTACTGATCCATCACCTTGTTGACGAGTCCTCTAACGGGGACGAATCATTGCTGTGGAAAAGGAGGAGGGTGGAGCTCGGGAAGGGCGTGGCCATTGATACTGATAAGAGTAGGACGGGTGCGTCGCAGCCGGCACCTGTGCCTACGTTTATGGCCGACACCATCTTGGCGGGGAGGTCTCCCCAAACTGAAAGGGTTTACCCAGGAGGTGGTTCCGTGCGCTCCGTTGAGGGCGGCTCATCGTCTAACGTCAGAGGGGGCCTGCGCGTCGAGGGTGAAGGCTCGGGCTAGGATGTCGAACCGAGGGAGGTTCGTGAGTTTTTGGAACGTCACACTCACGTAGTGGTCAGAGTGGAGGGTTCTGAACGACACATAGTTGTCCCTGGAGACTTCAACTTCTTGTCGAACTGTGATCAGATGGCGTCCGCTTTGGCCCCTTTATGTGATGCCCCTGAGAACGAGGCGCTTAGAGCAATGAGCGATATGGAGTTGTCTCGGAGCGTTTACGGCATGGCCTTACGGGTAGATATCTTTCTCTTCCTTTTCGTCGTTGGGTTTGTGTTATTATTTTTGGTTTATTCTTCTGTTTTAACTTTACTTGTTGTGCCAGACCTTTATCATGGGGATCGAGCGCGAGCGACGGGAAAGGAGGAGGACGGCCATCTATGGAAAGATGTCTTCTAAATTTCAAGAATATCGTACCAAGCATCGTATGATGGCCATGTGATGATAATCTGGTTATAATCTGGACCAGAAAATTTAATCTCGTTATAATCTGGATCTAACTAAAACTATGTGATGATACACATAATAATACATGTACAGCAAAACTTTAGAGTACATTCAATCCTCTTTATAATAACCTCATTTGTTTAGATATTTTTTGGCTTTTATAGTGAATGGCCGTAATACACCTATAACAGCATTTGACGTTTATTTTTTTTTAGTGTTGTAGATAAAAAAATCAATTATTTTTACTTTTTTTAATGTTACATTTAAAAGATAAGAAAACTATTTAAATTTAAATCTCAAAAGATATGCATATTTCACTAGCTAAATATTGAAGAAAGCTAATACAATATTCATAAATTCATAACTAAACCTATACATATTTAAACTCTAAGACAGATATTTTAAAGCTACCTAGAAAAATAAATTTCTTCAAGATTGATGGAAGAACTTTGTAATTGTAGCTTGTTTCATAGATTTCATTCTCTTACTAATATAATGCTTGAATTGGAGAAGGTTCGTGTCCAAATTTTTAGCAAAAAGGTATCTACTCCGGTCCATAATAAGTGACCAATTTGCTTTTGGCACGCCCATTAAGAAAATACTAAATTCTACACAAAAATACCTAGTATGACTAAACTACCCTTAATTAAATATTATGTGAGGAGTAAGAAAACTTTTTAGGGATATGTACATAAGGCTAATTTTGTAAAAATAAATTGAATTCTTTCTCGATTATATAAGTGGACACTTATTTTGGACCAAAATAAAAAAGTAAATTGGTCACTTATTGTGAACCGGAGGGAGTAATAGATTTCCCATGAAGACAATCTAAGAGCTTAACAGTTAAATTTTCTATCTAAATATATTTTGGAATTTTTCCAACGGAAAAGATATCATGTGCAAATCTTCAAATCTTATATATTATACAAGATAGAAACTGTGTTTAATGAAACAGATTGTGTGCATTGTATTGGGGAAAATTGTATTTATATGGTGATGTGTCATGGCACGTAGACTGACCAAGCAGTCAAAGAATTAAGGTTGGCTAACAGATACGAGCAACAACAGACACGAGCAACGATAGATACGAGCAAGTTAAATGAAGAAGGTACGAGCAGTCCAACGCTCGTACCTATTCAAGACATTCAAAGGTCAAGGATCGAGAAGAGACAAAGGAATGAATCTGACAGCAAAAAGAGCCTAGATACAGCATTTAATGAGTATTAAATACTAGAAACGTTAGAGAATATGTATTGAATGTATATGATTGCATAACGTAACATTTAAGGTCATTAATTACCCATAATTATCTTATTATGACAAAGGGAAAATCTGTTTTCCCAAAGCAGCTATAAAAGGGAAAGTCACAAACAACTGTAGGGATACGAAAAAATATTACTGGAATATACTTTGTTCTTTTTGCTTTCTGATTATATTATTCAAAATCTCTTTCTTATATACTTTTCCGATTATCAGTAACCCGAGTTCTTCTAAATTCAAGCTTTGACCTAAAATCTAATTTTTGGTTAAACAAATTGGTTCTGTTACCGGGATCTATATACACTTCCATGGTTTTACCTAAATATTCTTGAAACATTTGGGTGACCAACCTTTGATACGTTGCACCTGCATTCTTAAGACCGAAGGGCATTACCTTGTAACAATAAGTCCCCCTATCTGTTATAAAAGAAGTTTTTTCTTCATCTCCTGGATCCATCTTGATTTGATTATAGCCTGAATATGCATCTAAAAAACTTAATAGCTCATGCCCTGCAGTAGCATCAATTAATTGCTCGTGCTTACTGATTACTTCACTAAATGGGTAGAGGCAGGAGCATTTAAACAGGTACGAGAAAAGGAGGTCAGAGACTTCATTTGGCGTAATATCATCTGCCGATTTGGTGTATCAAAGGAGATTGTATGCGACAATGGCCCTCAATTTATCGGAGCTCAAGTCACTGAGTTTTTTTAGAGCTGGAAAATTAAAAGAATCACATCTACACCTTATCACCCAGTAGGCAATGGGCAAGAAGAATCAATGAACAAAGTCATAATCAACAATTTGAAAAAACGTTTAGAGGAATCAAAGGGTAATTGGCCTGAAGTGTTACCCGGAGTTTTATGGGCATATCGCACGACAACAAAGACGAGCACAGGTGAAACTCCTTTCTCTTTAGTTTATGGAGCTGAAGCATTAATCCCAGTTGAAATAGGAGAACCGAGTACAAGATTCTCACAAGCAACACAAGAGTCTAATGATGAAGAGATGCGGGTCAATTTGGATCTACTGGAAGGCAAGAGAGAAGCCGCATTAATAAGAATGGCAGCACAAAAGTAAGTGATCGAACGATATTACAACAGGAAAGCACGACTGCGATACTTCAAAACTGGGGACTTCGTGCTTAAAAAAGTTTTTCAATCTACAAAGGCGGCCAACGTGGGTAAACTAAGTCCAACCTGGGAAGGACCCTACAGATTTCGAGATATTGCAGGAAAAGGAGCATACGAGTTGGAAACAATGGACGGGAAGGTGCTTCCTTCGCATTGGAATGCAGTTCATTTGAAGAGATACTACTTCTAAGGAAAACCCCACGGTCAGGTATCACCATGTTAAATTATATTTGTTTTTGAATTGTTAAAATTTTACTAACGATTTTAGATGATAGGCAAAATGCTAAACCGTACTAAATGATGAATCACGACCTGTAAGGCAAAATGGAATAAACTAAAATTCCTGGCCCAGGGTTACAATTATTCTGATAGACGGGTTAAGCAGTCTTCATCTATAATCGTACCTTCGAGTCCCGTATGTATTTCCTTTTCAGAAAAAGGACCAAACGAGAGAAACTATCAAGTGCTCGAGGCTTCATACTTCAACACTCAAACACTTGGGGGACTACATAATATACACAAGTATATATAAAGAGGGCAAAGAAGATTGAAGAAAAATCAAGCCTGGGAAAAAGTCAAGTGCAGAGTAATAAAAGTCAAATGAAGTCATGAGCCAAGGCTAAAGAAATCTTTACTATAATTAGGGTAAAAGCTGTGTACTAAGTAAAAGATGTGTACTAAAGCAGGTTGTAAAGAAAAACCTTGCATATTGAAGAAAAATCAAGCCTGGAAAAAAGTCAAGTGCAGAGTAATAAAAGTCAAATGAAGTCATGAGCCAAGGCTAAAGAAATCTTTACTGTAATTAGGGTAAAAGCTGTGTACTAAGTAAAAGCTGTGTACTAAAGTAGGTTGTAAAGAAAAACCTTGTATTTATTGTTCTAAAACGGGTTATAAAGAAAAACCTCGTGTTTATTATTTTTTTAAACAAAAAATTTGTTACAAGAAAAAACAGTTACGAGAAAGTTATAGATGTAACTCAAGCACATGTAAAGTATTAAATACTAGAAACGTTAGAGAATATGTATTGAACGTATATGATTGCATAACGTAACATTTAAGGTCATTAATTACCCATAATTGTCTATTATGACAAAGGAAAAATCTGTATTCCCAAAACAGCTATAAAAGGGAAAGTCACAAACAACTGTAGGGACACGAAAAAATATTACTGGAATATACTTTGTTCTTTTTGCTTTCTGATTATATTATTCAAAATCTCTTTCTTATATACTTTTCCGATTATCAGTAACCCGAGTTCTTCTAAATTCAAGCTTTGACCTAAAATCTAATTTTTGGTTAAACATGCATATTTTTAGAATTATTAGTAATCTTAAAGATTCTATATGACTGTGATAGAGATCTAATTTTACAAAGAACGTTCTGCTATAAATATGTTTGTTGATGTTATAGAGGGATAAAATATAACTTAAAAAATTGATTTTGAGAATTTTTTTACTTTTATAGTGAATGACTGTTATACAAGAATACTGTTATAAAGAGGTGTAACTATACTATTGGGACTTCTTTTTGGGTCGAAACCAGCCGAAAAGGCTGTTCACCGACATTTCCAGTTGGTTTGTCTACTATCAACCCGTTTGATTTTATAATCTAGCTCTTAAGATTTTTCTCAAACAAAAGAGACAAATGCATGTGGACTTTTTTCTTTTTCAAAAAAAATATATGAAGGATTTCAATTAGTAACATCTTTTCTCATAAAAACAAAGAGAGAAGAAAGTCATAAATTAAATTGTATTAAAAATATTACACTAGATATTAATATTTAACGCGTTCAGAGGCAGATCCAAGATTTTAATTCTATGGGTTCAACATATATGGTTTTTAGTATTTAACCTGTTGGATATTCGATTTGGGTCACGGGTCGCCCATATGGACTGACCCTGCCCATTTAAAGGAGATAAAATCTAAAAGAAGTTACCTAGGGAGTTAAACACAGATAAATAAAAAAAAAAAAACTGCTGCACGTTAAAAATATAATGGGAACGTGCAATTGTGAGAGTGGCAGTTTTTTATCTCTCTCTCCTTTATATATCTTCCTTCCTCAACAGAGAAAGATACGGTGAAGTGATTCTCCCTAAAAGAAAGAAACATAGTGTGATAAACAAAGACAAGGTATTTAGTTCGTGAACAAGGATTTCGTTTCCAAGAGAGACGAAGTTGGATTCGAGCAATTGAACAGATTCTGCAAAATCTTCCGCTGTTGTTAACAGGTACACAAATTTGATGTTCTTGTTACTCGATTTTAACTATCAGAACCTATTATATTCTTACAGTTATGGAGTCATGCCTACTATTATATGTTGCAATTTTAATGAATTTTTACTCTAAATTTATACTCCGTGTCAAAAGTTCAGATGAACCCAGTACTATAACACTACATATGGCTCTAAACGCGCCGTAAGATGTATTTAAATATTTGCCTATAATACAATAATAATACGAACATTTAGCATCTAAGGTGTGATCTAACTGTTAATGAAGTTGTAGGAGAAAATCAAGACAACCTAGGGTTCAAATCCTAATATAAGACAAAATATGGTAGGCAATGTTTCTTATCTACCTAAGTTTTGGTGGTCACATTTGTTGCAAATGTCCAGCAAAATAACATATACGCGCAAATACACTACTTATATGTATAAAAAAGTACAGTATCAATCAGTACACAAATGCTAACTCAATATGATTCTTCAATAATGAAATTACCTCCTATATCTTTGTGGTTCAATTTTTGCTATCATGAAAGAATATAAGGATATATTGAGCAAATTGGAAAAAGTCTCATATGCAGAAAAGACTAATGATCGACTTTTGTTCACCTAATAATTGAAATTAAATATTTTTCTGATCACGGTAAGCAAAATATCAGCGCAATTTTAATGGTTATAGAAAAAGTTGCACAATTTCTAAATTATATTTTCAATTATATATATTGACTGTGAATTATAAATCAATAGTATTGTAGATATTTGGAAGAAGAAAAGGATAAGGAACATATCTTATGGTCCTCAAAGATGTCACGTTGACTGGTCAATAATTGGAGACAAAATTTGTCAATAATGGATGTGGAAAACTAGTATGAAATTTATGGTCTTCAGTGCTTACACCAATATTTCATTAATTGATTGTAAATAAAAAATAACCGAAAATAATTTCCTCACTCTAGATGAAATTGCAATTACTTGACATCTAGAAATAATGATACACTAAAAAGAATGTGAAGTACATTCTAATACAGAGAGAATATAATTAATTATTTAAACTTAGTACAATGTCAAATAGGCACTCCTCTACTGTTGCAACCTTCCAATTCTCATTACTTAAGTCCATGCTGTTTGGACATAATTATTTTCAGGAAATGTAAACTTGAAGCATCGTAAAATAAGTAGCTAGATCTTTAATAATTCTAGTGTTGAATCTTAATTTACCCTAACGTAAGCATCGATAACTTATTTCATGACTCGAACTCTAGACCTATAGATTATACCGGGACAAATCTATCGATGCTCTAAAAACTCTTTTCATGCAGCAAGAAAATAAGAAGGAAAAAAAAAAAACAATAATGTACTAGTAGATTTAATTTGCATACACTTTTAAGGCATGGCAAGTGAACTTGGTTGGCCAATTGAGGGCCCTAGATATTTAAGGTCAGTTCATGGGCACAATCACTTTAAATGTTTGGTTAAACCTCAAACTCATTGCCTCTTCAGAACAACCCAATCATATATCCTCAAATGGCTTTTCCATCTTTTCTCTGAAACTTCTGCCCAAAATTGACACCACATATCATTCTTCTGTATCTATTTTGGTTTCCTTTTTCTTTTTCTTTGGTTAAATCACAAGTATAATGCCCAAAACTTTTACTAATACAAATTTGATCCATAAATATATAATTTAATCCGTTTAACAATTTGAATGTGATTCATTTATTAAAAGGTTGAAATAAAGTGTAGTTAACATCATTTCATTCAATTTGTTTTAAGAAAAACAAATTGAAAAACATTCTAGAATTGAACAAGTTGAGTTATGACTACTTATAAACCCGTTTTTGTCGTAATAATCGTACAAATAGCACGGGCTAGCCAGTTTTCGACTGGTCATTCAAAAATAGCCAGCGTTTGCAAAATTATTGAAAAATAGCCACTATTTTGTTGCAACATGGAAAGTTCCAGCATAATATACTGGAGATCGGTGCACCTGTGTATGAACTTCCAGCATATTATGCTGGAACTCCACCACGCGAAAAGTTCCAGTATAATATTATGATGATTGGAGAACCGGTGCTCAATCTCCAGTATATTATGCTGGACCGGTATATTATACTGGAGTATTTTTTCGAATTTTGAAGAGTGTTTTCGTTCAGATTTATCTTTACATGAAAAGTAGCTAAATTTCGATTACTTTTGAAACTGTGACAATTTTTGAATGACCACTTGTAAATCTGGCTATTTTTGAATTTCTCCTGTAATAATCCATTCAGAAATTCAACTCATTTTAACTCATCAAGATTAATATTGACCTGACTGACCATTTTAATACCTTCATTAACCCGATAGAAATTATTACCAATTTACCATGTTAATAATAATTAACCTATTGTAAGTTTATTGAAACGGAGATTAGGTAGATCTTTTTGAGCTTTCCGGATAATCAGACTTATTGTTACTGAAAACTTGAAAAGTCTGAAACATATTAAAGACAATTTGAAATTAGCTCATAATAGGAGAGAAAAAATAGGTAAGAGCAGGTGAATATAACATGGAGATTTTCATTGCATTTGACTAACACTCTGTTTTTCTTCAACTAATCACTTACCTACATATAGGAAATCTAATGTATAATTTTATTTTATTTTACGCCTCCCGAGGCTCCCTATTTTGCTTCCTTGGTGACTCGAACCTGCAATCTCACGGTCGAACCCGAAGGATGCTTGCCACGTACATATCTAAATCCCTCCTTTCTATTTTTCACATTTCTTCTTAGGATGTTGATTGATTTGTTGGGTGAGTAGTTAGCTAGTCGATTTCATCATTATATATTTTGTGTTTTCTGATCTCTCTCTGCTTCAAATGGATGGTTCAGGGACAGCCAAGTAATTATAGGGTGTTAAGGACTCTTAAGTCTAGTCTAAATCCATGTACAATGTATGTTTCTCGTGAAATTATTGTTAGGTGTTTGTCCAGATTTTCTTACCATAATTGGTTTTCCTATCTTATGAATGAAAGGACAACATATTTACTATAATTGGATTAAATCTTTTTCTAGAAAAAAAATATAATTCTTCCATATTTGATTAGTCCTTTTTCTTGTAGGAAAAGGTTTGGAGTTCTATAAATTGAGGATACGCCCTTTTCATTCAGTAGTATCCACAATGTAGTCATAGGGGGTTTGAGAGTGTTGTTTAGGGGGAGAACTTTACGGGACAAGTGTTAGTGTTTCACTTGTGTTTACCTCTTCGTGAGGTTGTTCTCTCGATATTTTGTACTCTCTTTTTATTATAGTGGATTGCTCATCTCCGTCGTGGACGTTAGTCAATTGACCGAACCACGTTAAATGTTTGTGTCTCTTTTGATATATTTCTCTTTTATTGTCGGACTTATCGTCGTTCAAGGTTTGTTTTGCTAGATTCCACATGAACCTAATTATTTCGGTCCTAACAATTATATCAATATGGACCATTTTTGGGGACAAGAAAAATAGAAAAACTTGCTTTGCTTAGTTGGCCCATTATTGAGGCCCAAAATTACAAGCAGGGCCCATCAATGATCATTAAGATTTTCTCATCAAGTGGATTATATGGAAAAGCAAGTCTAGTGGTTATGTCTGTGGAAGCAATAATTTGAGAGAGTGACAGAGATATTTAAGTTATGAGTGCTTGAATCTTATCAAAAGTAGGTTTCCAGTTTATTATGATTTTAACTTGGGATGTAAGGGAACTTTTATAGCCAAAGTTTCTGAACCAACAGCCTTTATGCCATTTCCCTTCACCAGAAAAAAATAAAAAAATAGAGAGTGAAAAATAAGACACTTAAAAGTAAAAATTCCATATTCTTTTACAATATAGACTGATCAAATTTTAGTTAAACCATAAAGCTTATGATCCAAATTGGAATATCCGAAATATGAGGGAATTTTTATACATGTTTAAACAAATTTGTATTTTCTGATTTGAATAACTTTCATAAACATTAAGTTTGATGTAATGAGCTGATTAAATACAACTAATAAGGTTCTCTTTTCTTCTTCTTCTTTCACCAAAAAAAAAAAAAAAAATTAAACAAGACTTGGCATTCTTTTAGCAAACAATGATCAGACACTTGTGGGAAGATAAATACGAAAAGTCTTAAAACTCTACTATTGTGAAAGAAAGGAAATATATGTTGCATAAAAAGATAAAATAAATTTATGTAGAATTAATATTCCAATGAAAAAAGGCTGTAAAATCAATGCCAATAAAAAAAAGGAATTTTTACATTCCTATACCACATAGGAAACCTTTTTACCATACATGTTTAAGGTTTGAGTAAATTACACTTAGTATACCAAATTACCAATCATATACCATACTTAATTAAGGGTCTAATTAATGGGCTGTTTTTACTCCTTAATTAAAGGTATCCATATCTAATTAATGGGCAGTTTTTACTCCTTAATTAAAGGTATCCATATATCTCACGTTTCTCTCTCCTTACTCCTTACCCCTCACCCCCTCACCCACGTTTTACCCATACCCCACATTCTTTCTTGTTCTTCATCCACGATTGCAAGATCAATCAACGAAAGATGTCCTTGAGATGCATTAACCAGCGAAATCTCATTATATTTGAATGTCGTGCCAATTTCCTCTGCAACAATTGTGGCATGTGATCTGATTTTCTGAAAGTCTACATGAAATCAAAAGTTGCAACAAACATTTTAATACGCCACGAACTAGCAAAACAATGAAAACAGATACACTTTAGTAGTTTTTTTTTGGGTAACAAATAAAATTCCCTCTTCTGGAAAAGTCAAAAATGAGAAATTTATTGGTAAAGAGACTAATATGAAAAGCTGCCGACAACTTCTCCAAACGACGTAGAAATACTGACTGTTGAAGCCCTCACCTAGATTTACTGTTTGTCGTGTATTTGTAGTGTAATTGCTGTAAGCGCTACTGTGTTAAAACACAAATTCGGAAAAAAAAACTGTTAGAAAAATAAAAGAAACTGGAAAAACAGAAGAGTTTAAGAAATATTCCGAGTCCACAATTTGCTTGTGTGTCCTTAAGGAATTTTAACCCCCTCACAAGTTGCCAAGGTAATGGATTAAATCCTCCCAGGATAAAACGGAATAAACCTTCCTGCAACAGTGGCAATACAAACTGCAGGATACCAACGAACTTAAAGAACGGAGCAAAATCACACTTACGAATTTGAGAGAGAGAGAGACTGCGAATTAGAATGCAGTATATTCAGAAAGAAAGAAGTTCTGGAGTGTTTTTCATGTGTAGAAAATGGAGCCTTGCCTCAGAATTTATAGGCAATTATCAGAAGAGGTGTCTGGAAAAGGTGACTTTTCAGAAGAATACACTGCCTGCCACGGTTCTACCGCGGTCGCGGCAGAACCGCGGTCAGAGAGGCTTTCTGAACCTGCCTGCCGCGGTTCTACCGAGGCGGAACCGCGGCCAGAGAGGCCCTCTGAACCTTCAGTAAGGTTCTGGCGTATTTTCAGCAGTGATTTGACATTTAATTAATTATTAAATAATTAATAAATTTTGTCCAAAAATAATCTTATCGATCGATTGACAAATCCAAATCCAAAGCCAAAGCCAAAGCCGAGCCGAGCGAGCGACGACGACGGCGCGAGGGTTCATTCTCTTCAACTCCTTTTAAGAGCTTTAAGAAGTGATTCTATATATAAGCACACAAATGTGGTTGTCCCTCAGCAATGAGGGACAAGTGCAAGACAAAAGTTCACTTCTTCAAATTTTCAATTTTCCTCCATTTCCAATTCACACTTCTTCTACTTTAAAGCCCAATGGCTTAAAGTCTAACAATCCCCCACATGAATGGGAATGGCTATATCAGGAAAGATCATAGATGAAAGCTATGTGATTTTACAAGTAAGGATTAATTGCATCTGGATAAGTAGGTTTCCCTTTGAACTTTCCGTAGTGAACATATGTCGGATATACTCGGTCAATCGGTAGATTTGATATCTTTGAACCGTCGAACTTTAGTGTATACCTAGACAACCATATGTCACACAACCAGCCCTTAACCGTCTTTTGGTTCTCATTGTTGTGTTCGTTTTAGCCATGAACACCGCCTGGTTTCATAAGTGCGTAGAGAATTGGCCTTACAGAATTCTCATTGAAGCGGCTTCCACTTCACACTTACATAGGTGATTCCTAAACGTGTAATCCTTTAGATTGACACTATTTGATAAATACCTCATCAAACTTAGGTAATCATTAAAGAACGTGTAAAGTTCTATCCTTGTTACTGAACATTGTCTTCATCACGAGAATGGACCAAAGATTTTATTTTGACAATGTTGAACCGGTCNGCCACCTAATGATTAGGGTGCATTAGGACACCAGAGGAGTTCGATTTGAATAACCAGAGATAGGGTAAGGGCTTGAAATTATTCTAAGGGGAAGGTGTTAGGCACCCCTCAGAATCCACTAGTGTGGTTCCCGGCCAGACAATTATTGTGAATCTGGGTACAATTAGCATATAAATAAATTAGGCTCAAATAAGAGGGGATTTCATCACATAAAGGTTCGAAAGTAAACAAGGTTTGAAAGAGTAATTAGAAAAGCTCTTACATAATCAATAGTAATAATTCCACCAGAAAGTAGTTGTCTAACGGTGTTATGTCTTCGTCGTATATGACGAGACTTTCCGTTATACATAACGCTCCCTGCCCGTCCTATTGCAGCCTCACTATCGCAATGTATGCAAATAGGAGCCAAAGGTTTTGGCCAGAACGGAATGTCTTCTAAGAAATTTCGAAGCCATTCAGCTTCTTCACCGGCTTTATCCAAAGCTATAAACTCTGATTCCATTGTAGAGCGAGCAATGCACGTTTGTTTGGAAGACTTCCAAGATACTGCTCCTCCACCAACAGTAAAAACATATCCACTTGTGGACTTTGTTTCTGTTGAGCCGGTTATCCAATTTGCATCAATATATCCTTCGATAACCGCAGGATATTTATTGTAGTGCAAAGCGTAGTCTTGGGTATATTCCAAATATCCCAGAACTCGTTTCATTGCTACCCAGTGATGTTTGTTGGGATTACTTGTGAATCGACTAAGTTTACTTATCGCACAAGCTATATCAGGTCGTGTACAGTTCATGATGTACATTAAGCTTCCCAACACACGAGCATACTCCAATTGAGACGTACTTTCACCTTTATTCTTTATAAGATGATGGTTTAAGTCAATTGGAGTTCTTGCACTTCTAAATTCCAAATGTTTGAATTTTTCAAGTACCATTTTCACGTAATGTGATCGAGACAAAGCTAGACCCTGAGGAGTCCTCTTGATTTTAATTCCTAGAATTACATCGGCAACTCCTATGTCTTTCATATCAAACTTACTAGCAAGCATGCGCTTAGTAGCTTGAATGTCGGCAATGTCTTTGCTCATTATTAGCATATCATCAACATATAAGCAAACAATGACTATATAATTTGGAACGTTCTTAATGTAAACACATTTATCACATTCATTAATCTTAAAACCATTGACAACATTGTTTGATCAAATTTCGCATGCCATTGTTTGGGTGCTTGTTTTAGTCCATAAAGAGACTTAACAAGTCTACACACCTTCTTTTCTTTTCCTGGAACCACAAACCCTTCAGGTTGGTTCATGTAAATTTCTTCCTCAAGATCACCATTTAAGAAGGCTGTTTTTACATCCATTTGATGGATTTGAAGACCATACAAGGCGGCTAATGCTATTAGCATCCGAATGGATGTAATTCTTGTTACCGGCGAGTATGTGTCAAAATAGTCAAGACCTTCTCTAAATCTTTTGACAACAAGTCTTGCCTTGTATTTGTCAATAGTACCATCGTCTTTCATTTTCTTCTTGAAAATCCATTTAGAACCCAACGTTTTGTTACCTGGAGGAAGACCAACCAATTCCCAAGTATGGTTGCTCAATATGGATTCTATTTCACTATTGACAGCTTCTTTCCAATATTGTGCCTCTGAGGAAGACATTGCTTCCTTGAAGATACGAGGCTCATTTTCTAACAGAAAAGTCAGAAAATCTGGACCGAATGAAGTAGATGTCCTTTGACGTTTACTTCTTCTCGGATTTTCTTCATTAGGCATACCATCTATTATTTCCTCCCGAGGTCGTTTTGACTTTTGGTAGGTCACTTCACTTTCCTTTTTATACGGATAAATAGTTTCAAAGAATTCAGCATTATCTGATTCTATTATCGTATTAACGTGAATCTCTAGATTTTCTGATTTATGAACCAGAAACCGATATGCCTTGCTATTGGTTACATATCCAATAAACACACAATCAACCGTTTTTGGACCTATCTTAACCCTTTTAGGTTTAGGAACTTGTACCTTAGCTAAACACCCCCACACTTTGAAGTATTTCAAGCTAGGCTTCCTTCCTTTCCACTTCTCATAAGGAATGGATTGTGTTTTACTATGAGGTACACGGTTGATTATTCGGTTAGCTGTAAGTATAGCTTCCCCCCACAAGTTTTGTGGAAAGCCAGAACTTATCAGCAAGGCATTCATCATCTCCTTCAATGTTCGATTCTTTCTCTCCGCAATTCCGTTAGATTGCGGAGAGTAAGGGGCAGTTGTTTGGTGAATAATGCCATTTTCCAAACATATTTCTTCAAAAGGAGATTCATATTCGTCACCCCTATCACTTCTTATCATTTTGATCTTTTTGTTTAGTTGCGTTTCAACTTCACTCTTGTATTGCTTGAAAGCATCAATTGCCTCATCTTTACTATTAAGTAAATAAACATAGCAGTATCTCGTGCTATCGTCAATAAAAGTAATAAAATACTTTTTCCCACCGCGAGATGGTGTTGACTTCATGTCGCAAATATCTGTGTGAATTAAGTCTAAAGGACTTGAATTCCTTTCAACGGACTTATAAGGATGCTTAGCATACTTTGATTCCATACATATTTGACATTTAGAATTAATGCAATCAAACTTTGGCAATACTTCTAGATTTATCATCTTTCGCAATGTTTTGAAGTTTACGTGACCTAAACGCGAATGCCATAAAGTGTTTGACTCAAGCAAGTAAGAAGAAGCATTCACTTTATTGATAGGAACTGCTATTACATTTAGCTTAAAAAGGCCCTCATTTAGGTAACCTTTTCCTACATACAAATCGTTCTTACTTAGTACAACACTATTAGAAACAAAAATACATTTGAATCCATTCTTGACAAGAAGTGAGGTAGACACAAGATTCTTGCGAATTTCTGGAACATGGAGGACTTGGTTTAGAGTTCACTATTTTTCCCGACGTCATCTTCAACGCAATCTTGCCAACTCCTTCAATTTTGGCCGTAGATGAATTTCCCATGAAGATTGTCTCGTCGGGACCTGCGGGGGCATAAGAAGAAAATAACTCCTTGTTAGCACAAACATGGCGGGTGGCTCCAGAATCTATCCACCATTCTTTCGGATTTCCTACCAAGTTGCATTCAGACAACATGGCACACAAGTCTTCCATTTCATCTTCAACCATGTTGGCTTGATTCTTTTTCTTCTTATCATTCTTTGGCGCACGACAATCCACTGCCTTATGCCCAGTTTTTCCACAATTGTGGCAATTACCCTTGAACTTCTTCTTACTTGGGTAATTCTTTGGTCCAGAAGCTTTCTTCCTCTTCTTATTTTGTGGTGCCTCCTCAACAATGTTTGCCCCCATTATTGTCGAGTGTCCACGTGACTTCTTTTCAGCATTTTTGTTGTCCTCTTCTATCCTCAAACGAACAATCAAGTCTTCTAGTGTCATTTCCTTCCGTTTGTGTTTAAGATAGTTCTTAAAATCCTTCCACAGCGGAGGTAACTTCTCAATGAAAGCAGCGACTTGAAAGGCCTCATTTATGACCATACCTTCAATAAAAAATTCATTATTAATAATAAGATAAATCTTATTGATAAAATTATTGATTTGGGTCATACCTTCAGCAAGGAGGTCATGTACAATGACTTGTAGTTCTTGGACTTGAGTTATGACCGACCTAGTGTCAATCATCTTGAAATCCAAGAACCTTGCAGCCACGAACTTCTTAAGTCCGGCATCCTCAGTCTTGTACTTCTTCTCAAGCGCATTCCATAATGCTTTTGAAGTTTCCATGACGCTATAGACATTGTACAAACCATCTTCCAAACAACTCAAAATGTAGTTTTTGCACAGGAAATCAGAATGTTTCCATGCTTCAGTTACAACAAGTCGTTCATCATCCGGAGTATTTTCAGCCATGACCGGAGAATCCTCCTTGATGAAACGTTGCAAACTCAACGTAGTAAGATAGAAGAGCATCTTCATTTGCCAGCGTTTGAAGTCAATACCGGAAAACTTTCCGGGTTTTTCTGCCGGTGCCATAGCATGAGCAGGAGTAGAACGGCTTGACGAGGCAGCAGCACTCGTAACAGTAGCACCCGTTCCCGCAACACTTCCATTAGTTTGGTTTTCATTCGTCATATTTCTGTAAAGTTGAAAACAATACAGAACTTTGTTAAATCAATGAAGTTTTGATATCTTCAAACTGAATACCAAACCAAACATACAACACGTAACAATGGTGAAGTTTTTATATACATCAAACCCGTACGTTTATTATTCCGGTAAAGTTTTTATATACTTTAAACCAGACAGAAACAATTATTGGAGTAGAAAGCACGAAGGCTTTAGTCTCCAAAACAGTATACAAAATATGAATAACAGTTTAATATATGTTTCAACACAGAAACGTTAGTTTAAAATTCCTTAAGCTTGTAAGCGCTGCTGTGTTAAAACACAAATTCAGGATAAAAAAACTGTTAGAAAAATAAAAGAAACTGGAAAAACAGAAGAGTTTAAGAAATATTCCGAGTCCACAATTTGCTTGTGTGTCCTTAAGGAATTTTAACCCCCTCACACGTTGCCAAGGTAATGGATTAAATCCTCCCAGGATAAAACGGAATAAACCTTCCTGCAACAGTGGCAATACAAACTGCAGGATACCAACGAACTTAAAGAACGGAGCAAAATCACACTTACGAATTTGAGAGAGAGAGACTGCGAATTAGAATGCAGTATATTCAGAAACAAAGAAGTTCTGGAGTGTTTTTCATGTGTAGAAAATGGAGTCTTGCCTCAGAATTTATAGTCAATTATGAGAAGAGGTGTCTGGAAAAGGTGACTTTTCAGAAGAATACACTGCCTGCCGCGGTTCTACCGCGGTCGCGGCAGAACCGCGGTCAGAGAGGCTTCGCGGCAGAACCGCGGCCAGAGAGGCCCTCTGAACCTTCAGCAAGGTTCTGGCGTATTTTCAGCAGTGATTTGGCATTTAAAGCCAAAGCCAAAGCCAAAGCCGAGCCGAGCGAGCGACGACGACGGCGCGAGGGTTCATTCTCTTCAACTCCTTTTAAGAGCTTTAAGAAGTGATTCTATATATAAGCACACAAATGTAGTTGTTCCTCACCAATGAGGGACAAAGTGCAAGACAAAAGTTCACTTCTTCAAATTTTCAATTTCCCTCCATTTCCAATTTACACTTCTTCTACTTTAAAGCCCAATGGCTTAAAGTCTAACATTGATAACTTCATAATTGAATTTTTTGTTAAAAAGCATTCTTTTACGTGAGAGAGTTTGGCATTTCACATTACCTTCTCCTTTTTAGTAGGATGGAGGGGCGGACAACTATCTATTGAGTATGGGATCCTGCGCCACTAATAATAGGTGATTTCTCAAGTATATGAAAAAATTTAAGCTCTTATTAGGTAACTATATCTATTTATATCTATATATCTATATTATTTATAAAAAATGAATATTCTATGCTAAATGTCGAATGAAAAAAATATATTTGAAATATTAATCGACTTTTATACCCCTAGTTATTTATATATTAATGTTCATAAAAAGTCATGTGAAAAGGACAAAACTAGAAATACTACACGCTAGGATAAAGAGTTGTGAAAGAAAAAAGGATATGACCGTAAATGAATTAGAAAATGATATGAATTTGCATTGGATTCTAATCCTAATCAAAGTTCCAACTGTATGTCCTACCTATTCTTGAAGTTCAAAATTATACCAATTTCATATGATTAGGAAAGCCACCTATTACTAGAATACATGAAGGGGCTGGTTTGCAGCATCCATATATAACAACACTTCACTATAAAAGCTAAACTTTTCCGAAATCAATTTTCATGTTATGTTATTATATATGTTCTCTATAACAACACTTCGCTATAACATCCAATGTTAGTATTTAGCATTTTAATATTAAAATAAAATATGCCATAACTCCCACTACTCCATAATGTAGAAAATGGCCACAACTCTTTTGTAACTCTTCTCTCATGTTCTACCACTAATTACATAATAATTTAACCATTATCCCATGTTCTCCATAACTTCATAACTTATTACCCCCACTTTCTTCCAATTTAATTCAAGGAAGAATTCCTATACCTATAAATAGGAGTCTTTCTTTCATAATGTGGTGTGAAAAATAATTGTAGAGTGTTTTAATAAAGTGAGGTTAAAGTTGTGAAAAAAGAAGAAGAGAGTTTTTACTTTTGTTGAAGGAAGGTGTTCATCTTGATGGAGCTTTGGACTCAACAACTTGTCCAGAGTTTGTTCGAGTCATACGACGAGTTCGGGCTTGTAACGACCCGGCTGGTCGTTTCGAGAGTTACAGCCTCGTTCCCCATTTTTCTGCTTCATTTGTGTTCTTAAACTGTATTATGTCTTACCGGGTCAGTTGGTTCGGGTCCGGAGTGATCTTGGAGTGAATTGAGTCTCTTTTGTGAAGGCTTAAGTTGGGAAAGTTGACCGGATATTGACTTATGTGTAAACGATCTCGGATGTGAATTTTGACGGTTCCGTTACCTCCGTTAGGTGATTTTGGACATAGGAGCGCGTCCGAATATGATTTGGAGGCCCGTCGTAGAATTAGGTTTGAACTGGCAAAAGTTAGAATTTTGGCAATTTTGGTTGACAGTGGAAATTTTGATATCGGGGTGGGAATGGATTTTTGGATATTGGAGTAGGTTCGTGGTGTCATTTGTGACGCGTGTGTAAAATTTTGAGGTCAATAAGATGTGATTTGATAGGTTTCGGCGTCGTTTAGCGGTAATTTGGGAATTTGAAAGTT
>NW_017670807.1:434415-449393 GCF_001879085.1 Nicotiana attenuata
CGGTACTCATTTCAAGAGATGGAAGGGTAAAGTACTTTTTTATTTGAGTTTTCTCAATGTTTCTTACGTTTTAACTGAAAAGAATCCAAGCAAAGTAGACAACTCCTCCATGAATGATGATGAGCTAATTGCCCTTCAAGAAAAAATTGAAAAGTACAACGATGATTCCTACAAGTGTCGGTATTATCTTCTTAATTGTCTATCTGATAATTTTTATGATTATTATGATAGAACTTACTCTATTGCTAAGAAAATTTGGAAAGCATTGCAAAGTAAGTATGATACCGAGGAGGCAGGTGCGAAGCAATATGCCGCTAGCAAGTTTTTTCGCTTTCAGATGGTGGACCAAGCTCAAGACTTCATAATGATCGTTGGAGAGCTCGGGTCCGAGGCTATTAAAATTGGAGACAATCTTACTATTTGTTGGCATAATAGATAAACTTCCACCTTCACGGAAGGAATTTCAAAAAATTATGCGTCACAAACAAAAGGAAACTTAACTTGAGATGTTGATAATGCGGATTCACTTGGAAGAAAAGGCAAGAGGCCAAGATACACTTATGCAATCGGAAGAGAGCACTCTACAACCCGTCACTATAATGGTAAATTTAATTACTTCAAATAATATTACTCCTGAAACTCACAAAAATACTTTTTTGAAGCCGAAGAAGAAGACTTTTAAGAAAAATTATGGTAGACCTCGCAAGAAGAATAATGGTGCAAATAACCAAGCACAGAATCAACAAGCTCAAATTGCAAAATCATACTTTGTCTACGGCAAGAGTAGGCATATTGCTCGATTTTATAAATTTCGGAAACATGGTCCTACACCACAGGCAAACATTACCGAAGAGCCACTTGTGGCGGTGATAACAAACATTAAGATGGTAGAAAATGTTGATGGATGGTGGGTTGATTCTGGAGCAAACCGTCATGTTTGCTATGAAGATTGGTTTAAAGTGTATACTCCATTTGAGGAGCCCAAAACCATCATGCTTGGTGATTCTCACACAACCCAGGTGCTTGGAAAAGGAGAGGTCGAGTTGAAGTTTACTTCAGGAAGAGTATTAACGTTGAAAGACATACTTTATACTCCTTCAATGAGAAAAAATTTGATGTCTAGTTTCTTCTTAACAAGGCGGGCTTCAAACAAATTATTGAGAGTGATCAATATGTAATAATGAAAAAGGGTATTTTTGTGGGTAAGGGGTATGTATGTGATGGAATGTTCAAGTTGAATGTTGAGATGAATAAAACTTCTTCTAGTTCTGTTTATATGCTTTCTTCTACTAATTTTTTGCATGCTTGTTTGTGTCATATTAGTAAGTGTTATGTGGAATCATGAGTAGTTTAGGATTAATCCCAATGTCCCACCCCGTTAAGGTATTAAAGCGCGGAATGGTCGCGATTACTTATTACATGCTATTACTCGTCCCAATCCTATCAGTCGCGGAGGCACTTGGGACTGCTAATCCTAAAGGGGAGGGATATTGGGCTTATTTGAGGTTTCGAAAGGTAAAAATCTAAGGCGAAATACAAAAACACATATTGCACATTTAGGGGAAAGCATATAAACAAACAGAGGCTCAATTACACCTCTTTGAACAGAAAAGCACATAATTAGCATGACTTTCACATACTGGTTAAGTTCTGATTAAATACTAAATGTGAGAGAGATAAAGGGTTGGGGCAGACTGGTTTTGTTACATAATTCAGATAAGAAGCCCGAATCAGACCTGCCTGCTGGTGGTAATTGTTAAAACAGATTCATTTTTACCCTATGGCTTGCCTAAGTGTTAGGACGGGGTCCTATAGGCATGATATCTACTGAATTCAGAAAATAGTAAAGCTTGTAATAAATTATTTGAATGCCTACTTGTTAAACTTGCTAAGTGAGGGAATCAGATTATTAAAAGACAGGCGGGATTTAACGAATTGATTATAAGTTCTGCAACTGACAGTATCCATTATTACTAATTTNTAATTACTTCAAATAATATTTACACCTGAAAACTCACAAAAAAAGTTTTTTTGAAGCCGAAGAAGAAGACTTTTAGAAAAATTATGGTAGACCTCGCAAGAAGAATAATGGTGCAAATAACCAAGCACAGAATCAACAAGTTCAAATTGCAAAATCATACTTTGTCTGCGGCAAGAGTAGGCATATTGCTCGATTTTATAAATTTCGGAAACATGGTCCTACACCACAGGCAAACATTACCGAAGAGCCACTTGTGGCGGTGATAACAAACATTAAGATGGTAGAAAATGTTGATGGATGGTGGGTTGATTCTGGAGCAAACCGTCATGTTTGCTATGAAGATTGGTTTAAAGTGTATACTCCATTTGAGGAGCCCAAAATCATCATGCTTGGTGATTCTCACACAACCCAGGTGCTTGGAAAAGGAGAGGTCGAGTTGAAGTTTACTTCAGGAAGAGTATTAACGTTGAAAGACATACTTTATACTCCTTCAATGAGAAAAAATTTGATGTCTAGTTTTTTCTTAACAAGGCAGGCTTCAAACAAATTATTGAGAGTGATCAATATGTAATAATGAAAAAGGGTATTTCTGTGGGTAAGGGGTATGTATGTGATGGGATGTTCAAGTTGAATGTTGAGATGAATAAAACTTCTTCTAGTTTTGTTTATATGCTTTCTTCTACTAATTTTTTGCATGCTTGTTTGTGTCATATTAGTAAGTGTTATGTGGAATCATGAGTAGTTTAGGATTAATCCCAATGATTAAAAATAATTTGAAAAATGTGAGGCTTGTAGTAAAGCTAAAATAACTAAAAGGCCTCATTTCCAAGTTGAAACAAAAACTGAATTGTTAGAATTTGTTCACACTGATATTTATGAAATTGGAGGAATTTCAACACGTGGAGAAAATAGATATTTTATCACTATTATTGATGATTTCTCTAAGTAAATATATGTTTACTTGATGAAAAATAAAAGTGATGCATTTGAAAATTTTAAAAATTGTCTCCATGAGGTTGAAAATCAATTCGGTAGAAAAATAAAATGAATTAGAAGTGATAGAGGCCGTGAATATGATTCTAATGAATTGATTCTTTTGTTAGATCATTGGGAATAATTCATGAAACTACTCCACCTTATTCTCCTGCATCAAATGGTTGGCTGAAAGAAAAAATAGAACTTTGGTAGAGTTAACTAATGCCATGCTTATTGAGTCAAATGCACCTTTAAATTTGTGGCTGAAGCTATTTTGCTGTATGTTATGTGTTGAATAGGGTGCCTCATAAGAAAACAAAATCGACATCATTTGAGTTGTGGAAAAATCACAAGAAAAATTTGGGTTATTTGAGAGTGTTTAGCCTATGTTAGGCTAACGGATCCTAAAATTACAAAATTGGGTAAAAAAGTTACCACTTGTGCTTTTCTTGGTTATACTTCTAATAGTACAGCCTATAGATTTTTATCTTGAAGAGAATATAATTATAGAATCAGGTGATGCTATTTTTCATAAATATAAATTTCTATTTGAGTCTAAAAATAGTGGGGGTCAAAGAGATAAAGATAATTTTTTGTCTATGCCTAGTTCTTCTACTTTTATTTTGAAAAATAAAGACAATGATGCTTTTGAGTTCTGAAGAAGTAAAAGAACTAGAATAGAAAAAGATGTTGGTCTTGATTTTTATGCTTTTAATAATGAAAATGACCCTCTTACTTTACAAGAAGCTTTATTGTCACATGATGCTATTTTTTGAAAAGAGGCTGTAAATAATAAAATGGAGTCACTAATTTCTAATAAAACTTGGAAGTTGGTAAATTTACCACCAGGTTGTAAAATAATTGGGTGCAAATGGTTCCTAAGAAAAAAATTAAAACCTGATGGATCTGTTGATAAGTATAAGGCAAGGTTAGTTGCTAAAGGTTTTAAGCAACTAGAACACCTAGAATTTTTTGATACTTTTTCTCCGGTAACTAGAATTAAATCCATTAGACTTTTAATTGCTATTGCTGCAATTTTTGATTTGCATATTCATCAAATGGATGTAAAAACTGCTTTTTAAAATGGGGACCTAAATGAAGAAATTTATATGGATCAACCTGAGGGTTTTATAGAGGCAAGCCAACAAAGTAAAGTGTGTAAACTTACTAAATCCCTATATGGCTTGAAACATGCACCTAAGCAATGGCATGAAAGGTTTGATTCCTGCATGATTGAAAATGGTTTTAAATCAAATGAGTGTGATAAGTACATCTATCATAAGTCTTGGAATAATTCACATGTAATTGTTTGCCTCTATATTGATGATTTGTTAATATTGGCTCTAACATGAATGTTATTGGAGAAACTAAAAGCATGCTTAGTAGCCATTTTGACATGAAAGATTTGGGTGAGGCAAATTTCATTCTTGGAATGAAAATTACTAGAACGTGTATTTTCCTTGACCGGTCACATTATGGAAAAAAATTTTGAAAAAATATAATTTTGTTGATTGCAAGCATGTTGTAACCCCTTTTGATTCAAGTGTTCACTTATTTCCCGTACAAAATGATAATGATGTGATAAATCAAAAGGAATATGCTAGCTTAATTGAAAGCTTGAGATATGTGACTGATTGTACTCGGCCTGATATTGCATACGCATTAGGAGTACTTATCAGGTTTACAAGTAAGCCAGGTAGTGAACATTGACATGCCATAGCAAGAGTTATGAGGTATTTACTTGGTACAAAAACCTATAGCTTATTTTATAAAAAATATCCTATTGTACTCGAAGACTTTTCTGATGCAGATTGGAACACTTTATCTGGTGATTCCTGTTCTACTACAGGTTATGTTTTTACTTTGGGAGGTGGTGCTATTTGTTGGAAATCAAAAAAGCAAACAATAATTGATAATTCTACCATGGAGAGTGAGCTAATTGCTTTAGCTTCAGCTAGTGAGGAAGCGAATCGGTTGAGAGATTTATTATTTCAAATTCCTTATTTTGAAAAACCAATTCCTCCTATTTTGATTCATTGTGATAGCACTGCTGCAATTGGTAGAGTACAAACCGATTTTACAATGGTAAATCCAGACCTATAAGGAGAAAACATAGTACTATGAGACCATATTTGACAAGTGGTACCATTAATGTTGATTATGTTAAATCCCGTGATAATCTTGCAGATCCACTGACTAAGGCCTTAGCAAGAGAAAGGGTCTGGAGCACATCGAGGGGGATGGGATTGAAGCCCATAAACTCATAACTCATATATGAGTAAACCCTACCTGGGGACTAGAGATCCTATAACCAGGTTCAATGGGAAGAATGAATCATATGATGGCTTGGTTTGAAATGCACTATTTTTATTATTGTTCCATCCCTATGGTATGAGTGCATTTATCCTGTAATGATTCGTAAGGCTGAATTTTATTAACTCTTAATGAAAATCTGTAGCTTGTATGAGTGGAGTGTTAGATTTACAGGAGCACCCTTGACAGATTTCACCTATGTGAGTGTGGAAGTAGGTCGCTTCCTATGAGAATTGGGCTTGTTCTCAAACACACTCATGAAAATCGGGATAGCACAAGGCTGTAATGTGCTGGCTAATAAAGCTCATGTCAACACCTTGATTATTATGTGTAAGCAGTGATAATTTATTTCCCTAAAGTAGTCATAGTTCAAGTCTGAGACCACTACTGACTCTGGAGGATAAAGATCGTTGTTTTGCTAAGTGGAGATTCAATGCAGAGCACACCTTCATTATGCATGATAGTCTCCCTTCAACTAGTAAATTCTCTTATATATTTTAGTATTAAAATGAGTCGGGGAATGTTAGTATTTAACATTATAATATTACAATAAAATATGCCATAACTCCCACAACTCTATGATGTAGAAAATGGCCATAACTCTCATAACTCCCACTACTCCATAATGTAGAAAATGACCATAACTCTTTTGTAACTCTTCTCCTATCTTCTACCACTAATTACATAATAATTTAACCATTATCCCACGTTCTCCATAATTTCATAACTTATTACTCCACTTTCTTCCAATTTAATTCAAGGAAGAATTCCTACACCTATAAATAGGAGTCTTTCTTTCATAATGTCGTGTAGAAAATAATTTTAGAGTATTTTAATAAAGTGAGGTTAAAGTTGTGAAAAAAGAAGAAGAGAGTTTTTACTTTTGTTGATGGAAGGTGTTCATCTTGGTGGAGCTTTGGACTCAACAACTTGTCCAGAGTTTGTTCAAGTCATACGACGTGTTCGGGCTGTTGTATCTTGGGGGAGACAAGTCAAGAGGATTACTGAGTAAAGACTTTGCTGCAGTGGGCTTGAATCTCCTTAAAGAGAGCGAGATATCCGCGCCTCACCCTGAAGATATTTTATTTTTTTCATTTTATTTTTCGGCTATAATTGTATTTACACCAACATCCAAAAATATCCGGAACAAATGGGGCTGTTATAAAGATGTTTGACTTTATTTGCAACTGAGAATTGGGACTATAAGAAAGCTTCAAAACCTTATAGGTAGTGAATTTGCTCTTATTAGTATCAATTTGGGAGTTGATCTTGTTCTAATCTAGTTCTTTTTCAAAAAATCTTAACTTTGATCAGTGTTGCTGGAGTTTTTGTAATTGGTATGGTTTCATGTTCTTATTTGTGAGCATCACTTAATTTCGGTTATTTCATCATGTGTTAGTTATGGTTTATTTGTCTTAAATCTGTTAAGCTCGAAGAAGCATGAGCTTAGAAAGCTCCACAAACTACAATGGAGGAAGCAATCAGAAGCTTCCAAACGATCGAAGCTAGAACACAGAAATGGAGTCTCTCGATTGAGTGAAAATGAGAAAATCAGAATCTCATTCAATTACGCTGGAGCTGAGTTCTTATATACAATAAGATCGATTAATGACAGCTAAGAAATAACTAATCAATTGCTAACTAATTAACTAACTAACAACTGTAACTAACCAATGGAAAGCAGTAACTAACTAATGGAATGAACAGTAACAACTACCAACTATCTATTGGAAAGGGAAATAAAATACAATGCAGTAGTGTACTGCTTTGTACTACTAAAATCTTAATACCCCCCCCCCCCCCCAAGTTGGAGGTGGAGGAAACACAGCCACCTTGCTCAAGACAATAGCATGTTTGATCCCTGTGAGGGATTTTATGAGGATGTCAGCGAGTTGATCAACAGTCCTTATATGGTGAAGCAGAATAAGACCTTCTGTTAGTTTGGACCTGACAAAGTGGCAATAAACTTCGATATGCTTAGTGCACTTATGAAACACTGGATTCCTGGCAATGTGGAGAGCAGATTGACTGTCACAAAATATAGGGATAGGTAGGGAAGGAGGGACAATCAATTCTGTAAGCACACGATGCAACCAAACAAGTTACCAACAACCTTCCTAATAGATCTATATTCTGCTTCTACTGAGGAAAGAGTGATGGTTTCTTGCTTCTTAGATTTCCAACTGATAGGACTGTTGCCCAAAAGAACAATATAACCTGATACTGACTTCCTGGAGTCAAGGCATGCAGCCCAATCAGAATCGCAGTAAGCCTTAACTGAGAAATCAGCATCATTGGACATGAAGAGACCCAAGGTGGGATCCTTGAGTAGGTATCTAAGCATATGGTAGGCATCCTGAAGGTGAGGCTCTCTAGGGTCCTGTATATATTGGCTTAGATGTTGTACTCTAAAGGATATATCCAGTCTAGTGTTGGTAAGGAAGTTTAACTTTCCAACCAACTGTCTATAGAAAGTAGGATCAGATAGGGGTACTCCTTCCTTAGCCTTGAACTTTATTGTGGGATCAAGGGGAGAAGATAGACTGGTAGAATGGAGACAGTCATATTCCTTGAGAAGGTCAAGAACAAACTTCCTTTGTGAAATCAAGATTCCACCATCTTTGTAAAGCACTTCATGTCCCAAGAAATAGTGTAGTTTTCCCAAGTCTTTGATCTTAAATTGTTCATGTAGGAAGGTTTTCAACATTTTAATTTTAGTGAGGTCATTCCTGTCAATAGAACATCATCTACATAGACTCCCACGAATACCACACGATCAGATGTTTTCTTATAGAACAAGGAGTAATCGTGCATAGTGTGACTATAACCTCTGGAATATAGAGCCTCAGTGAGTTTAGCATACCATTGTCTACTAGCTTGCTTTAGGCCATAGAGAGATTTATTCAATCTGCAAACTAGCTCAGGAGAAGAAACTGCAAGCCCTTGGGGTAGCTTCATATATACTTCCTCATGCAAATCTCCATGAAGGAAAGCATTGTTCACATCCAGCTGAAATAACTCCCAGTTCTTCTTAGCTGCAGTAGCAATTAAAGCTCTAATAGTGGTCATCTTCACTACTGGAGAAAAGGTTTCTGTGTAATCTATTCCAGCTTTTGGTGTATATCCTTTCACAACTAATCTAGCTTTATATCTTTCTATACTTCCATCTGCTTTGTGTTCGATCTTATATACCCACTTGCAGCCTATGACTTGCTTTTCAGGAGGCAATAGAACCAATGTCCAGGTGTTGTTTGCATGAAGTGCTTCAAATTCCTGAGTCATGGCATGTTTCCAGGCAGGATTGACTGCTTCTTCTTTATATGACAAAGGCTCCCTGTCATTACAAATGCTTCTCACTACCTGCTGGCTATCAGTATTCAAGACATCAGGAGTGATATGATTGCTTTGGGTAAAGAGAGCATTGAGAGAAAAAAGTGAACTGGTCTGAGTGACTTCAGTATTTAGTGGTTGTTTTAGGTTAGGCATAGAACAGACGTATTAAGACAGGTAAGATGGGGTCTTAGATATTCCTCTAGACACCCTTTGATTTAGCCTCAATGTAGAATATGAGAGTTGATCAACTCTTGAGGTGACCGGAGGTATTGCTTGTGGTGATGTGGTGTTAAGAATATGAGGTGAGTGTATGGTGTGCTTAGGTGACATTGGAATGGATGAGTGTGTGGTGTGACTAGGTGATGGTGTAGTAGAGTTGTCTCTTTGAGGAGTTAAGGGACTGTGAGTGGGATAAGTACTGAAAACATCAGAGTGGTCTTNAAACATTAGAGTTGGCTTGATGTGTGATACATCAGGTAGGAAGTAGAGGAGTTTAGGCATTGATGGAAGTGAAAAGGAGATTGATTCATGAAAAACCACATCTCTAGACACACAGATTTTCTTGGTAGCTAGATTCAGCACTTTGTACCCATTAACACCAAAAGGATAGCCTACAAAGATATGTGGGGAAGCTCTTGGTTCAAACTTATCTCTGTGAGGTTTAGGAACAGTTGGATAACACAGACAACCAAAACTTCTTAAATGTGAGTAGTTTGGTTTCTTTCCATACAACAACTCAAAAGGGCACTTATTTTTCAAAGGTACATAGGTAATCGATTGATGAGAAAGGTTGATGTAAGTGCACACTCTCCCCAGTATCTCAAGGGGAGTTTTGCTTGAAACAGTAAGGCTCTAGCAGTTACCAATAGGTATTTGTGTTTTCTTTATACTATGCCATTTTCTGGGGTGTGTAAGGATAGGTTCTTTGTTGTTCAATGCCTTTTGACTGGAAGAATGAGGTGGCTTCACTGCTAGTGAATTCTAGACCATTGTCTGATCTGATACACTTTATACTGGTAGAAAATTGTGTCTAACCATGGATATAAAGCTTCTGAGAGTGTATAATGCATTACTCTTGCAACTGAGTAGATGAGTCCAAGTGGATCTACTAAAGTCATCTACTATAGTGAGGAAATATTTGAAATTGTCATGAGTGGGTACATGATAAGGTCCCCACAGGTCTATATGCAAGAGATCAAATATGGCAGTGGTGTTTGTGACTTTTAGGGGGAAAGGAAGTCTAACTTGCCTGGCCATTGGACATATAGAGCAAAGGAAAGGTTGTTTTGGTGCAAAAGTTACTGGTATATAAGATATCCCTTTCATCTTTCCAAAAGGTACATGCCCAAGTCTGTAGTGCCATAATAGATTCATATCACTTACATCTATTGAGAAAGGCTCAGAATTATAACCCTAGTTTGTTTTATTGCAAGTGAAGTCATTTACAATAGGAAATGGAGACACAGTATTTACAGCAGAACTGGGGAGACAGGAATGGGAAGGACACCGAGTATTTACAGATGGACAAATTTGACAAGAATGAGAAAGACAAGGTGTTGTAGCAACATGGCCTGCACTCTTCTTTGCTGCTGTAGGACTTCCTTTACTCAAGCTGTCTGAGCAGAGAAGTTACAATCCATCATGGACCTTACCAATCTCCACTGGCCTCTTTAGAGAAGGGGACTGCAGAAAATAGCATGTGCTAGAAAAGGAAGCCAGACATTTGAGATGTGCCGTCAATGAGCTGATAGAGATGAGATAATATTTGAGGGATGGGACAAATAGGACTTTATATAGAACTATTTTAGGTGTAAGAGTTATAGTTGCTACTTCTGTGACTTTGACTTTGTGGCTATTAGGTAGTTTCACAAGTAAGGGATAAGGTAAAGCAATTATGTTTTGTAGGTGTGTTTTGTTGAAGGCCATATGGTGTGAAGCTCCCGAGTCCAGAATCCATAAGTCAGCTTTTGCTTGAAAACATTTGCATGACAGTTTATCAAAGTCTATAGAAGAAGTACATGTCACAATACCTGCAAAATTCAGTGCTGCATTGGCTGGATTAGTGTTGCTTGAACTGTCTCCCGTCCCATCACTTTGGAAATGTTGAAGTAGCCTTATCACTTGATCATATTGCTCCTTTGAAAGGTTCATATTCTGGTTATTGTGACCTCCTTGGTTCTCTAGATCTTCTCCTTGGTTTGATATTATCTCTGGTGGCATAGCCTGCACGCCAGCTATAGCATTTGCTGCAACATTTTTCCCCCTATTGTTCCTGGAATACTGATTATGGTTGTTCGAATTGTAATTCTGGGCTCCTTCTTGATTAAACTGTTGTGGATATCCATGAAGTTTGAAGCATTTATCCTTGGTGTGACCTTGTCTCTTGCAGAAATCACAATAAGGCCTAGGTCTGCTGTTGATAAGTTAGGATTTTAACGTGTTTTATGCCCCTACTTGCCTATGCTTTAAGTATAAATTGCTACAAAATAGCCCCAAAATGCTCACAGGTTGTGCTTGATTGCATGTTTGGTCGACAAAAGTGACGAAATGTCAAAGATCGGCTCAAAAAGGAGTGAAACCTGCTCAAGTATCAATGACCAAGAGAATTGAGGAAAAAGGGCCTAGTGCGGACCGCGCAAAAGTGGATGCGGCCGCACTAGGAGGTTCAGAGACATGGCATATTCAGTGGAAGTGCTACGTGGCCGCAGTCGGATTCTCGCGGTCCGCGGTCAGGCTACGCGGCCGCTTCACACTTTTGTGCGGTCCGCGTGAATGAGATTCAGAGAATTGAAGTTTTGACAATTTCGAGCAATGCGTTCCGCGCTCCTTTATGTGCGGCCGCGCCGACCTCCACCGCGGCCCCGCTGCATTTCCACGCGGTCCGCGGTCCTCAACTTCAGAGAAGCAGAAACCAGAAGTCCAAGAGCCAGTGCTGCCGCGGTCCTTTTTGCGCGGTCCGCACTGACCCCACAGGGGTATTTTTGTCCAGTTTTTCCAGCCTAGTATAAATAAGACATTTTACCATTTTTAGGTTAAGTTTTATATTCTGAACGCAGCTGAGATAAGCTAGGATTTTAACGTGTTTTATTCCCTACTTGCCTATGCTTTAAGTATAAATTGCTACAAAATAGCCCCAAAATGCTCACAGGTTGTGCTTGATTGCAGGTTTGGTCGACAAAAGTGACGAAATGTCAAAGTTCGGCTCAAAAAGGAGTGAAACCTGCTCAAGTATCAATGACCAAGAGAATTGAGGAAAAAGGGCCTAGTGCGGACCGCACAAAAGTGGATGCGGCCGCACTAGGAGGTTCAGAGACATGGAATATTCAGTGGAACTGCTACGCGGCCGCGGTCGGATTCTCGCGGTTTGCTGTCAGGCTACGCGGTTGCTTCACACTTTTGTGCGGTCCGCGTGAACGAGATTCAGAGAATTGAAGTTTTGACAATTTCGAGCAATGCGCTCCGCGCTCCTTTATGTGCGGCCGCATCGACCTTCACTGCGGCCGCTGTGCATTTCCACGCGGTCCGCGGTCCTCAACTTCAGAGAAGCAGAAACCAGAAGTCCAAGAGCCAGTGCGGCCGCGGTCCTTTTTGCTCGGTCCGCACTGACCCCGCAGGGGTATTTTTGTCCAGTTTTTTTACCCTAGTATAAATAGGAAATTTTACCATTTTTAGGTTAAGTTTTATATTCTGAACGCAGCTGAGCTCGTGAGACAGGATATTGTAGCCATTTTCGGCATTTTTGCTCTTTATTATTGTAGTTTCTTCTTAGTAATTAATTAATATGCTTAGTTCTTTATCTATTTCTCCAATTTCTGTACCTAGCATGAGTAGCTAAACCCATTAGCTGGGGTTGTGGCTCAACCCTAGTGTGGGTAATTGATGGGTGTTGCCATCTAAGGTTAGATTGATATTGGGTATTTGTTATTTGGGTTGATTTTAGGTTTTATTTAAGGATTGGTGGTTGCAAACACTGATTCTAGCTTTGTGGGTTTAACTCTTCTTGAGAAAGAGAGTCCATGACCCCAAAATTAACCCAACAAAGAATTGGGATGGACCCATGAGAAATGGTAATCCCAATTAACGGGTTAAATCTCGAGAGAGTAATTACCCTACTTGAACCCTAGTTGCTTGGTCTAATTGGCCTACCCAATTGGTCTTGAGAGAGTCAATTGGGCAAAATTATTCTCTCTACCGAGAGGTGTGAGAGTGGGTACAATTGTGCAACGGTTATACCATAAGCCCCAAATATGTCAATCTATCCTTAGTAGTTTCCACCCATTAAATAACCACCTAGGTGATGCCATGACCCTAGTGTCTTTCTTTATATTACATACAACTTAGCAATATTCTCTTAGAATAATTTAGTGTTAATCATTAGTCTTATAATAGTCGTTATATATCAAAAACCAAGAATGTTTGAAGTGACATTAGGAGTACAAACACATCTCTAGACTAGACAGAAAATCCAACTCCACTACTAGCTCCCTGTGAAAATTCGATCCCGAACCACTATTCGGGTAAAAGCTATTGCGACCCGCTCTTCCTACCTTAGTGTAGCGTCGAGTCGGCAGCGATCAACTTTTTGGCGCCGTTGCCGGGGAGCTTACGGTGTTGACTATCTGTTTAGCTTATTTTGTGTTTTGCTTCTCTTTCCTTCTTGTTTACTAATTTTGTTTGTGTCGATCATTCAAGTACTATGGCTTTAAATGCTAATGACCCTATTGGCAATGCCATGGCGGGGGAGGAGGTAGAAGATATTGATCATGATGAGGTTCCCGCACCTCAAGCTCCACGTAGAGGCCGTCAGGCCAATGACAACAATCCTATTCCAGACCCTCCTCCGCCACCGCCGAGAGCAGTCCCAAGAGTTCTCCCAAATCAAGGGTATGCGAGTTCCATTGTTCCTCCCCGAATCCGGGCGGGGAACTTTCAAATCACTAATGTCATGTTAACCTTGCTCGAGCAACGAGGATATTTTACGGGCGCCTCCGATCAAAATGCATACAGGCACTTGAAGGGGTTCGTAGATACATGCTGGGGCAGCAAACAAACAAACATGTCAGAGGATGCATTGAGATTAAGGCTTTTCCCGTTTTCTCTTCGGGGTAAAGCGTTGGATTGGTTAGAAAGGCTCCCAAATCATTCTATCACCACATGGGATGAATTGGCGGACAAATTTATTGCCAAGTTCTTTTCTCCAAGTCATATGGCGGCTCTTCGGGATGAGATTCTAGCTTTCAAGAAAATGCCAACGGAACCTTTGCACGAAATATGGGAAAGATATAGAACAATGGTGAAGGAGTGCCCTAATAACGACATGACCGAGGCGATGATACAACAAACTTTTTATCGGGGCATCAACACCACGAATCAGTGCATTGTGAACCAATTGGCCGGAGGGAACTTTATGAAACTTTCTTACCAAGAGGCATGTGAAGTACTTGATGAAATGGCCGACACCTCTTCGGCATGGCAAAGCCGAGCGAAGGTGACCCCACGGTCATCCATTTGCACAAGGAATTGAACGATCATGGCCAAGCTATTGCCGAGCTTACAACAACTATGAATCAATTGGCGAAGGCGCAATTGCAACAAGTCCAAAACCCGCGCCAAGTCAATGCAATGGAAGGTGTTTCTATGTTAAAAAGGAGGCAAAGAGGGCAACAACAACCTCAAGGTAATTGTGAGGAATTTGACAACAAAAATGATGGTGGTGGTTATTCGAATGAGTTCTATGATGATCAAAGCGAGGAATGTCAATATGTCAATAACTACCAAAGGAATAGAGGAAATCAAGGGAATCAACAGTGGCGCCCCCAAGGAAATTGGGGCTATTAACAAGGTGGCGGCAATTGGAACAACAACTATTGGGGTAAGCAAGGTAGCAATCAAGGCAATTGGAACGGGAACAATAATAATTGGAATAACAACAATGGTCAAGGCGGGTGGAATAACAATGGAAATCAAGGCAACCGGGGGCAAGGTTCCAAAGGCCGCTGATGTATCAAGAACCGAACAATCCGCCTCCGTTTCAATCTCAAGGGTCTAGTTCTTCGGGAAGTGATATGGGAAGAATAGAAATGATGTTCGAACAAATGATGAAGAAGAACCAAGACTCCGATGCTCAATTGGCTTCCCACAATACCTCTATTCGGAATTTGGAGGTGCAATTAGGCCAAATCTCTCAATCGTTGAATACTCGACCTAAGGGTGCTCTACCAAGTGACACGGTAGTGAACCCGAAAGGAGGTAACAATCATGTGATGGCGGTTACAACAAGAAGTGGGAGAGGCGGTGATGTGCATGCCTCGAAAGAAAATCAAGTTGTGGATGATAATGTGGGTTCCAAGAAGATGTGGGTCCTTTGATTGTTGAT
>NW_017670808.1:0-9496 GCF_001879085.1 Nicotiana attenuata
CGAATTCAAACAAAGGAAAACCCTCTAATTTGAACCCGCACCTAATTTTGAAACCCAATTTTATATTTGTGAGTTAATTTCCATGTTCTAATGTAGTTTTAAAGACTTTTAGACTTAACAATTTAGGCTTTGCACATCAGCCCGACATGCAGCTTTGGTTTTGTTAATGCTGCTCATTCAGAGTTTGGGCCACGATTGCAAGTCAGTTTTGGGCCTCTAATTATCAATTGAAAGCCATATTAAACTTTAACTACAAGGCTTCGAATTTCTGTCGGATCTACTGTTGAGTTTAGCCCAAAGATAAGAGCCCAGATTAGAAGCCAATTCCAGATTGGATTGTGTAATACTGATTCTGAATCAAAATTAACTGTTTACACATCAACGATTATGTCGACCTGTTCTACTAAAATCTACTTTGTTTAATTTAACATTCAAACTAGTCCAGATGGATTTTAATGGCAAAACCAGCCCATGTTCAACAGTTACAGCTCATATTGCATCTGCTTTTGAATTACACAAGGGGATTTAAGGCGTCAAACTTATCTAAACTGAACCTGTTATGTCTAGACACAATACTTATATAATCATGAAAGGGAAATCAAATTAGTTTAGTAGTCCAGTATGAGTCAAAACAGTCCAATTTAGTTACAAACCATAATCTACTGAAATTTATGAAAAATTACATGAAACAACAATACAAAATCAATACAGGATCATGTTGCACTTCATTTCATTTCTGCAAATTGGAATTTACACGATGTGTACCTGGGAATTAAGACAAAGTGAAAAAGAAGACAAAATCAGCAGCAGCAGAAGACAATCAGCAGTGTTAGCAGCAGCAAAATAAACCAGCTCAGGATCAAGATGATGTCACACTACCCACAGAAGAGTATCCAGAATTTAACAGCAACAGAGCAAACCAAATCACACCCATTTGATCTCTAGTTTATTCAAAAATAGCACTAGAACTCAAAACTAAATTTCCAACAAAAGCAATGTAACAGTTTACTGGATTTTTGTATGTTTTTTTTAAAAGAAGGTTTTCGACTTTGAAATTCAGAACTTCAGAATCGAGTTTGGGAAAACTAAAGGCTGGCAAGTTCTGGGAAAGTTTTCAGAGATCTCTTCCAAATTTCAGGGAAATTTTTTTTCAAAGGTCCAAAAAACTTGTTAAACAAGGCAAATGTGTGTGCCTTTTATAGGCAGAATCTAAAGCTTTTTTTCAGATTTTTGTTTTTCTCTTTAGTCCCTCTCTTATTTAGTTTTCAGTCCCTCATTTTTAACTTATTACTCAAGCAACAACACCTATTTTATTGAAAACTATACTAAAGTCTATTCTAGAAAGTCCTACACCTATTACAATCTCTATACTACCCTTTCCCTACTTTTAAAACTACTATTCCTAATAAAACTACCCTTTTTCATACCCAAGCTACCCCTGAAATCCCCTTAGAATTACTGGCTACCCAAACCCTCTTACTTTAATCCACAGTTAAACAATTACTCAGCAAATTTAAAAACAGTTGTAGCCAAGATCAATTTCAAGGCCGGATCCAAACTAGCTAATGGAACTACTAGTCAATTGACTATCGTAAAATCAGTATCAAGACTGAAACTAGCCCAAATTAACCAGCAAATCAGAAATGCAGACCTAGAACTAATCAAAATTTCTAAACTAATAACATGAAACAAGGAAGAATTGAGAACCCTAATAGAAAACTAGAAGAAAGGAATTCTTACTTAATAAATTTTATTCTGATGAAATTATACTAACACATAGCTAACCAAGATCAAAACAGACTAATAACCAGGCGCAAAAATCAAAACAAGAAATTGATGGAAATTAAATGTGTATTGGAATAGAGATTTAACAAATATGAGAACAGGAAACGAATTAATCAGAAATAAAGAAAGAAAAACCAAACTCAACTGACGGCTCGAGACTCTGCCACTCTCCGATCTGACATTTGAACCAATCCGGTGATATTTGACCACCACTGACACTGAACTCCTCATGAGGAAGACGAAAGGATCACGTAGTATTAATCTGGGGAGGTTTGGGGCAATTAGGGTTTTGGCCGGAAAACTTCAAATCCATATTCGAGAAGTTCCGGCCATGTTTGAGGATCAGGACCTTAGGGGTTTGATAGAGGAGGTCGTGGTGGTCTTATGGTGTAAATTTGGTGGGGTTTGGGAAAGGTGGTATCCTGGCCGGAAATTTCGATCTCATATTCGAGCATTTTGGTTACGATTTGAGGGAAACTAGGTTGGGGGTTGGAAAGAGGAGGATGAGAGGATTGAGGGGTGTAATTTTTGGGTGATTTGGAGCTTCGCCGCCGGCGGAGGCGATTTCCGGCCGACGGCGGAGGCACGAGGCACGACGGAGAAGGGTGGTGTTACGGTGGACGGCGGTGGCGTTACAGGGGTAAGGTTTGAGAGACGGTGAGGGTGGGGGTTCTGAGGGGGGTGGTTATGTTCGGACATTTATATATTAAATGTCGTGGGCTTCAGGACCGTCCAATCAAGGAACCTCGACGGTCCTGATTGAATGAGCCCAAACGACGTTGTTTTAAATGATCTGGGGACTGGACCGGGTGAGATTGGACTGGGTTTGGACGGGTTTCAGATGTGCCAATTTTTTGGGCTTTGATTTGGGCTGGGGTGAATTTAGCCCAAATTTCCTTTTGATTTTGTTTTTTCTTGCTTTTGTATTTTATTTATTTATTTATTTAAATTTTTTGGTATTTTAGTATTTATTATTTTTTCCTGGTTTTATAAAAATGCTAAAACAAAACAAAGACCTAATTAAACTATTCAACTCCTAAAATTATTTAAAATTCTATTCAAAGATAAATGCAACAATTAACAGTTAAACAAAATGCAAAGAAACTAATTTTTTGCAATTTTCTTTAAATTTTGTTCTAAAACTAATTAATACCAAAACTGTGAAATTAAATCCCTAAATGCAAAATGCACATTTTTTTGTATTTTCATGTGAATAAAAATGCAACCAATTAACACGAAAATTCACAAAATTTGTGAAAATAATAAAGAAATCAATTATTTGAAACTTTTGGAATTAACTTGCTTAGGGCAAGAATCACATGCTCACACTTGAAAGAGTCTTTACAGAAGTAGATTAGAAGGTTATTTGTTTCTCCCCAGAATTTTTGGTAAAAGAAAGGGTGTAGCCCGTTCGGGCCAGGTGCCTTTAGAGGCTTAAAGGAGAATAGTGCTTCCTTAATTTCACCCTCAGAGGGTTCCCTGATGAGAAGAGCATGTTCTTGAGGGATAATTGAGGCATGTGCCGGCATGTACAGGTTGTTCATATAGGAGATAGTATGCTCCATGGTGTATAAGTTTTTGTAAAAATCCGCTATAATGGAGTTTAATTCCTTGGGATTATGAAACCAATTTCATGCCTCGTCTCTGAGACTAAAGATCCTATTCTTCCTTCTTCTTTGCATGGTTGTGAGGTGGAAAAACTTTGTATTAGCATCTCCTTCTTGTATCCAGTGAATTCTTGATTTTAATTTCCAGAATTCTTCCTCAAGTTTGAGGATTTTTTGGTATTCTCCTATGAGCTCACATTCTAGGTTAGACAGAAAGCCACTAGTCGTGTACTTAGGGGATTTTTGAATTCCGTCTAACCTAGCAAGGATTTTATTCTTTTTTTGAATATATTTCCAAAAGTATCTTTATTCCAAGAAATGGCCTTGTTAGTGAAGTTATCAATAGCAGCCGATATATTTAGCTGGTTGATCCAGGAATCCTTCACTAGCCCCTTAAAGGTGGGGTGGATAGCCACATAGTCTCCAGTCTAAAAATATTATTATTTCTACTAGGTCTTTTAATGAGTTCTAGTTGGATGGGGCAATGGTCAGAGTGTGTTCTTGTTAGGTGTTTTACGCACGCCTCTTGAAAGATATTGATCCAATCTCCGTTGGCTACGAATCTATCTAGTCTTTCCATGATAAAGGTGTTCTTATTTTTTTTTTTTTATCTTTTGTTAGTCCAAGTATATATGGGACCTTTAAAACCTAAGTCTAGTAGCTTGCAACAGTCGAGGCAATCAATAAACCTAGATATTCTGTTATTGTTAACGGGTAAGCCCTCGAATTTCTCACTAGCCCTAATAACTTCATTAAAGTCTCTTATTACTAGCCAAGGACCTCTATAGTTGTTTGCAACAATTTTTAGGTTATTCCAAAGGATTAATCTTTCCTCTAGTAAACTACTAGCATATATAACTGAGCAAAGCCATACTTTAGGGAGAATTTTTACCTTAACCATTGCGTGAATCTCTTGGTATGTCCCCCCTATTTGATCCACGTAAACTTCATCATTGTTCCACATTAGTGCCATTCTTCCCGAGTTGCCTTGTGCCGCCACCTGAGCTAAACCTGAAAACCCAAAGTCCTCCATTATGTTATGATGATCAGTTAGCCTCGCTCCAGTAGTGCAACCACACTGGGTTTGTGGTAATCGAGCATTGATCTAAAAGCTCTCCTAAAGTCAGCATTTCCCGCCCCACGGCAGTTCCAAGATATGAAACTCATACTAATGTTTCTGTTGTTTGAACTCCTCCTCTGATTGAGATGAGAGTTCCCTCTGCTCGATATTCCTTCCTGGTTCATCCAGAAGTTGGCAAACATTGTCGGAACCAGCACCATCGCGTATTGGTATATCCCTGGTGGTCTCTGCTTCTTTATAGATATTGAGTATTTCCTCAAATCAAGCGGGCAACTTAAGATGAACCTTTTTCCTTTTCGTGCTTTGAACACTAGGGTTCTTGGTGATCTTAACACCCCGTGTTCCACCACCCTTTCCGTTGGAAGTTCTTCCTCTTCTTCCTCCTCTTCCCTCTGCGATTGGACTGGTTGGTCTGTTGTATGGGAGGATGAGATACTGCTGGGGTAATGTTTTGGTGATTCTGGATGCCTTGGGTGGGTATCATCGCTGGTGCTTGATTCATCAGCATGCCTTGCATATTCTGAAAAGTAGGAACTGGGTTTAGGGTGGTTGGACGTTTGAAAATAGAGGTGAGCTCGAGTTGAGGAGGTTGTAGGGGTGAGAAGATATCCATGGTTGCTGGTACTGCCATACATAGTGGTTTCATGGTGATGGTACCCCCTGGTATAGGGTTGTGGCATGAGCTATCCATAGGTTGTTCACTATATTTCCCTTGGCTATTCTCAAGCCTTCCGCAACTATTTGAGCTAGATAGCATGAGTCCTCGATGTGGATGATTATGTCCTCCCCGTTGATTTGTAGACTCAAACTCACGATGTGGCCTATTAGACCCTGCTCTAGCTAGCTTTGAGGAACATGATTTGGGGGTAATGGTAGGGTTGTGAACAATGTTGGTGCATGGAGGGTGTGTGGTGTTGTTTGGGGTCGATTGGTCGTGTGGTTGCTCCTTTGGTGTTGATCCCTTACCCGCACATTCCTCTCTGTCCTTACATTCCTTCTTTGGTAATTGTTTGGGAGTCTCGGCATCTTTGGTGTAGTTGTTGATAGTTTCAGTAGGTTTGTTTGAGTTTTTTGTAAGGGGTAAGTGGGGTGTGGGAGTGGAATATAAGAGTTTATTTTGTTTTGGGGTAGTAACCAATGGAGAGTTTAAAGAGCCTTGCTTATTAATGCTCTCAGGCATGTCCATGTCAATTACATTAATGAGGCTATTATCTAGGGACATGGGGGAGATGGTTTGATTTGAGGTTGGGGGGTTGCTATGGAGGTGAAGTGGTTACCTAGGACTATACTGCCCACTTTTTGGGTAGAACTAAGGTTCTTTGTTGCTAGGTTTTGACTTCTAATAGGTAGGTCTAAGGACAAGACTTCATAGTCCATTGATATGGGGTAATGGGAAAGAACATGTTGAGGGTTTCTGGTGTTAGCCTCTCTAAGTTCGTTAGGTTGACTTGTTATGTTGCTAGTTTGTTTGACATGAGTTGATTGAGAGGATTTTTTAGGGTTATGTCTATTGTCCAGGGGGTTTTCATCGTTTTGGACTAGGGTATTACGTCTGAGGCTTTTGTCATAGGGGTAGGTTTATACTGGTTTGGGGCCCTGGTGAGAGTATGCTCTTTACCCTTTGTGTATATTGGATTTTTTGTAGTAGGGGACTCCTTTTGTCCAGTAGTTTTTTTATTTGGAATTGCCACTGCGCTAGTCCTGTCATTAGTTTCAATCCAGCCTGTTTGTTGGTGTTTCTCATTGACGAGATATTGGAGGTTACTGGGTTTCATGGAACTAGTTCTCTCCGGCTCTTGCTTCGTTTTTCTTCTTTGATGAGAGACAATTGTCCAGTTTTCAACTTTTGTGGTGATGGAGTCCATGTCTTGGTAGGTCTTTTGTTAAGACTGTTAGGGTAGTTTTCTCCTAAGGTATCCGTTTTTTTGTTTGGGCACGCTGGTAAGTTGTGACCTAGATGTCCACAGTTGGTGCATAGGACGTTAAAACCTTCATAGGCAATCCTTTGGTAGTGTTTTCCTAGAACAATGTGTGTCTTGAGAGGTTTCTCAATTGGTACTAGGATACAAAGCCTAGCATATTTCCCTCTAAGGGCTGAGGAGGTACAAACGTCGATACAAATGAGTTCTCCTAGTTTGTTCCCTATTTTTTGAAGTATGTCGCATTCATAAAACTCAGTATGAAGCTCAGGCAATCTAGCCCATATGGCAGAGTAGGTTAGGGAAGCTTCCGATGTCACGAACCTAGGTTCCCATTTCCTAACGGTGAGGAATTGGTTTCCTATGAACCAAGGTCCCTCATGGAGAGCTTTATTGTAGTTTTCTTGTTTATTGACTTTTATAAGGTAGTAATCACATCCTAGGTCAATAAGGGAAATAGTCTCACTAGGTTTCCATATTGCTTGTAACTTCCTTTGGAGAAATTGGTATCCAACCCTTTCCCCAAAGACCTTGACGATAAAAGTAGTTTCCCGGTTTATATAGGCGTTCTTTGTCCTCGGAGGTTGTAGGGATGAATACATCGGATTCTTCTTCAAAAAAAGGGTTTTCAGTTTCATCTGAAATTGTTTGGTTATCATTTATGTCATTTTGGACACAAATGTTATTTGAGTAGCTAGTATTTTGAAGGTTGTTATTTAGGATATTAAGGAATATTGGTTTGTCTATGTGGGGATACCTAGGTTCTAAGGGTTGGGTATTGTTCAGTTTTGGCGATATGGTAACACAACTGCTTGATGCTGCAGTTGAGACCTCCATATGGTTGGAGTTGTTCATGGTAGGGATGATTTCATGATTTTGGGGATTGAAGGTAGTACTGTGTATCATGGGGGTCTTAGGATTTGGTGGAGAAGAAGGGTAATAGATGGGATCCTTTTAGAGAGGCAGATGTTTTTTCTCACTCTAACCCATGTCTCTTCTTTAAAGAATTGAGATAAAAATAAACTTCGAATATAAAGGATGTTAGTCTTTCAATCAATGAATATTGTTTAAAATTAAAATATTTTAATAAAGCATACCAACTTGGTTATTTGGTCAAATAAGTTCAATTAAATGTATTTTTATCAATGTAAATCACAACATAAAAGATATAATTAAATCTAAACATTTTCTTGCGAAAACACGTGCAAAACAAAAACATGTATATGAATATTTGTAACTTATTCTTGTCTACAATTTATCAGTGTTCTCAAAATATTTTTACTTCTTTGAAAAATTCTCTTGTGATAAAAGTTAATCGACAATTGTTTACAATGACAAAATTTCAAATGTCCCCAAGCAAACAAAAGTTAAGTCGCAATGTTTTTTTCCATTCTTTGTCCTTTTTAGCTACATAAAAAAATAATAAAAGAGAGAACAAATTGTAAAAGAAAAATATAAGTGATAGCTTGAAGATGCATATTATCACGTCAAGATCTCGTTTTAAGAAATTTTTAGGAATTAGGAGCGCTTTTTATTCAATTGACCTTATCCGACTAGAGTCTACATTAATACTTCTATCTGTCCCAATTTAGATAATATTACTTTTTATTTTTTTAGATTCAAACCTTTTAATTTTAATGACCATATATTTAGAATTAATTTTTTTAATTTTTGGAAATATAATTTATATATTTAAACTTACGTAAAAAATACTATAAGTTAAAATAATTAATAGTTTAAAATATATATATGAAAAAAAAAAATCAGAAATACCTTCGCATAAATTAAGCAAAAACAAAAAAAGAGGTATATCACTAAACGCCCCCTTGAAATCTCCTTAAAATTCACACTCTCAGAGAAATACACTTCGCCGGAGTTGAAACTAAGGTAAGCTTAAAGTACAATTCTTCTTCCTCATTCTTCAATTCTCTCGCAATTAGGTTGGAGATGGAGAAACCCCAGTAAACACTGCTTAGTTTTTTTCTTTTAACGTTTTGTCGGTATATTTTCGATCTTTAATCTGTAGTTTTTTGTTTTATGTGAAAGAAGTCTATTCAAGTTAATTCTCTGTTAACTGTTATTTGTTAGATTAAAGCTCTATGTTTTCGCATAATTAGACGCCGCCTCCCTAATCAGGAAACATTGTTCTAATGGATAGAAGGCTGGTCCCAACCCGTTCATGATTTTTTTTTTGGGGGGAGGGGGTGGGGGTGGGGGGTGTTTTAGGGTTATTATACCTCTTAATTATTCTTTAATAAACTTTAACTGAAGTGTAATTCTTTTTTTTTTTTTTTTTTAACGGTGGTACCCGGGCTAGCTTGCGCGCACCTCGATTGTTCCACTGCATACTTGTTAACTCTACCTATCAAAATCAGCTAGTATTTGAAGACAGTGTAATTTCTTTTGATCAATCACGTAGTGTTTTAATAATGTTTGGACATGTGGATGTTATTGTCACTTAATATTTTGATCAAAAACTACTAAAAAGGATAAACACAGAAAGCGCATGTCGATATAAGACATGCAGTAATGTTGTCCTGTCTGCAGATTTATAAGAAATTAGAAATTTTCTATCTTCCTTCTGAAACTTGTTCCAATGGATTGAAACTAGTGGCGTGTTTTGTTGGACAGGAAGCTGAGAATTTATTTCCTACTCAGGACGTTAGGAGGATTTCTTCCCAGTTATATTGTTTTTTCTGGATTTATGGTATTGCTTGGGTGAGCATTTCCTGGTGGTTGAATCGGATCTTAAATGTTATCTTATTGACGCGGTCATCTTCGAGGTATGATTGAAGAATGAAGCATGCACATTGTATTCTATTCGTGCTGTTAGTGTAGCTGAGTTGATTCTCTAATGTTGCACATTTCTGTGATGACCTGGATTTGTATCATGTAGACATTGATATGCAGGCTCAATTTTTTTTTCTTAGGCATATTTGAAAGTGTTACCATGCCTCGTAAGGTAAATTATGGAGTTGATTATGAGGAAGACTTTTATGACTATGAAGATTACAATTATGACTATGACGATGGATATGATTCTGCAGAGAAAAATGGTGAGTGTCCCTCCAGCCCGTCTCAGTGCTCCACATCTAAAGGCTGCA
>NW_017670808.1:9516-23912 GCF_001879085.1 Nicotiana attenuata
AAAAAAAGAAGAAAGAAAATGTTAATCATATTTTAGGATTATCACTTCATGTTAATCGGAGGTACTTTTCTCCGTAGTCATCTTTTATGTAGAACTATTACTACCTGTTGTTTCTCTTGCTCCAGATATCTTTTTTTTTTTTTTGATTTGCACCGGGTGTCCAAGTCTCTAAGAGCCCCGACTAATCCCGGGGGTGCACAGGCCCTCGGCAAGGAGTTTCCCGCAAGTGCACCACGGTTAATTCAGGTTTTACCCAGTCCGATGGCCCTCAGAAATTGTTTGCACCCAGTGGGTTTCGAACTTGAGACCTTGAAAGGGAGCAAACCCCAAGGCTCAAGTCTATTGCCACCAGGCCAACCCCATATCTTATTATCTTGTTGTTGTTACTGCCTCTTTTTTTTTTATGACTTTTTCGCTACTGTATTTCATTTAATCACTGCTGTGATTGTGCTTTGCTTTTTGATTTACATTTGATTTTTGCAAGCTAGCATGTTTATGGTTACTTTACCATGACTATTGGTCTTTGAAGTCGTTTTTTCTCCCTTATATACTAAAAGCTTAATTCTAAGAACTCAATATCTTGTTTACATTTGGCTACAGGCAAGGTACCAGGAACAAATACAAAACAGGAATTGGTTAAGGCTGGCATCTGGCGTTGTCCCATTTGCACATTTGATAACAAAGATACTATGAATGTGTGTGATGTTTGCGGAAATACAAAACAAGAACCGGTTAAGGCTGGGGTGTGGCGTTGCCCCATTTGCACATTTGATAATGAAGATACCATGAATGTATGTGATATTTGTGGGGTCCTTCGTAACCCATTGATCAAAGGTTGTCGCGGTGGCAAAGCTAGTGCAGGTTAGCAACTGGCAATATGTTTGCAGAGCTTTGTATGTGTATGTATGTGAATTTTGTGACTACTCTTTAGCACATATTGCTTGTGGTTTATACATTACATACTGTAATACATGAAGAAAGTTTCCTTTTGGTGCTGGGGAGTGAGAACGTTTTTTATAGATAATATTTGTGTTACATTATTATTCTCCTTGATGTTATTTCATGCTTATTCTCATCCCCTCAATAGATAGTAATGTGTTTTTAAACTTGGTTGCGGGCGTTCTCCATTCTGTTTTATTTGCTTGATTGTCCTTACCACAAATATCTTGCTTCATCCTTGGACAATGATACCTCAGTTTAAACAATTCTACATAGTTCTTCATGTATTTTGCTTGCTTTTTCATATAGTAGATTATTCCTGCATTTGGTGGCATTTGCAAAGATTCTGGGGTGCCTATAAAGTCCAAATGTCTATTTGCATCACTACTCCATTGGAAACAACAAATGCTGTCATTTTGATGCACAGAATTTTTGTAAAAACAGAGGACTGCTGTTGACTGCTGTAACTTCCATGAGCTTGTATATATATGTGGACATTATCATAATTGACATGGAGCTTTTAGCTCTCAAAAATTATTGCCAGGTTGATACGATGCCCTCACATGATCAAGCACAGGATGCCACTCTATAGAAATAAAGTTTTCATGTCTTTTATTTCCTTTTACCTGAAAATTGGGGTTCGCTGCATTATGGTCTTTCTTTCAATATTCCTATATTTCGCCATCTTTGCTGTCACGCAATGGGTAATATCTCTTAACTAATTTTCTAACTCAGATATGCTAATTATGGTTCAGAACCCTTAAGTTTCAGGTGGATGTTGTTGCCACTATAGGCTAATAGTACTTTCTTCGCGGTTCTGATACTATTTTCGTGATTTTTTCACCGAGGATGAAAAGTTCCTTTTACTTCATAAAGCAGTATATGTTTTTGTAAAGGTGGTCCTCACATTAGTTAGGAAGAGTGCTTCTGGAATTGAAAGAAAAATTTGTAAAATCTTTTTTGTATTTGTAAAAAGTTCTCTATTTAACTGGAAGTAAAACATTGCATAAAAAACTTAGTCATCCAGGGGCCCAAGCTCCAGGTACAAGCATAGACATCTAGAAATTTACAATAAAAGAACATAACAGTCAATCCATAAATGATGTCAGTGTCTACTCAATGGAACGATTGCAAACAGTCAATTGAAGACATGGCATAAACCCAATAGGGATGATGTCCATTAAAAAGAGTCAAGACACGACTATTACAGACCATCAAGATGTGAATTAACCCATTATAGTTCATCACAAGAATACATCAACAGTCTCGGTATATAATCAATGGCAAGGTGGAAAATAACAACTTGCAATTGTATTCCGTAACAGAAGAATTGGAAATTTGGAATCTGAAAGTGGAAGAGCCAGAGATTCACACTAACATTTAAGTATCAGAAAAGGACACCTGAGCTTGAGAACTGAGTCACTGATAAGTCAAAGCTCCCTGGAAGTCACAGTTGCACTTTTGCCGTTAATGCTGGGAAGAAAGGAGGAAAGGAAAGAGAGAATGAACAGTCTTGGTTGAGAGTCATTGCTGGTGTTGGCAATCTATTGCTAGAGTGAAGGTTACATTCAACCTTAGCAACTGCAGCTGAAACTGAAAGATATAAAATATCAATACCTTTAATGAGTTAATTATCTGTTTCTTCATCCATTCTCGGCATTGTAAGTGATGAAGTTGGACCCTTGGATATAGTTAACGACTCAATGGTGGGTCTAAGTTTAAGGACTTTCAAAGATGTAGAGAGATTAAAATTCGGAGATCGTATTTGGCATTGCTCTTTGTGAATTTAAAATTTTGTATGAGGGCACAAAACTTTCTGGTTCTACTGTGAAATGCACTGACCAGTAACTCAAATTATTTTGAGGCTGGTTACTGGCATTGTTAAAAAGCACTGGTTTTTGCCTAAAATGTTGGTAAGATAACATGCCCCGTTTAATGTTGCTCCAGGTGACACTCTTAACATCAAACTGCTGTGCACTCCAGGTTCCAAGAAATTTCTTACTTTCTCGTCCATAACAATCTTGTTACTTCATCTCATTGTGGTTTCGAGATGGGGTTATAATCTGTTGTTGCTGGCAGAAAATAGAAAAAGGAACCAAGTGAATCAGCTGCAAGATGCATAACATTGTCAAGGATCAGGTTGGAACGCTTGATCTTATAGGGTTTAGTTTGTTATGATAAATAATACCTATTAAGTAACCTACATGCTCTAACAACAGACCTTATTGCAGACACTCCCTCATGTCTAGATGATTGGACAGAAATTGTAGAAAGTAGTTCTTGTATATAAGTTTCCTTTGACGAATACTTCCTGTATGAGGGTTTTCTCCTTTTCTCAATATGTTATTTACTTGTACCAAAAGAACCCTATTGCTCAAATTCCCCTAGCCATTAATTAGTTCGGTGCCGTTTGATATGCTTTCGACAACACATAATCAGAAAGGCTGGTGGAAATATTCTGATTGTAGGATCAGATATTGATTGATTAATTTTTTTTTATAACGGTGGTGTCCGGGCTAGCTTATGCGCATCTTGACTAAATCCACCGGGTACCTACTACCTACCACCAACACATATACCGAATAACTTTGTCCACCAAGGCTTAGATAATTGGGAAGAAATAACCTAGTGTTTTTGTCTCTCCAGTGGGATAGTGGGATTGAACCTGAGACCTCATGGTTCTCCACCAACTTCATTGACTAATAGGCTACACCCTTGGGTTCAATTTGTTACTACTGGATACATTCCTTGTTGATAAATTTTACTACCAAAGAGACAAATTTTGACTGCTGATGCAAGTGTGTTATGATTTTTGAACTTTACTACCAAAGAAACAAATTTTGACTGCTGATGTAAGTGTGTTATGATTAATAAAACTGTCCCTTTGGAAGGGCCTGTGCTGGAATATGTGGTTACGCTGCTATTTGAGAGACCAGGTGACTACTGGTTAGTGGCCTCTTGGATGAGCAACAAAGATGAAAAAATCTTAGATTTTATTTAGAGTCATCTCTGAATTGTTAATTGAGTGCTTCAATGGGGACATATGCTTTTGTTTTTCCTTTCCAAGATACAAGTCTTTTCGTCTTTCCTGATTTTCTTGGATTAGGTCCTCATGAAGTCCTTATTTTAAATTTATAATGAAGACTCAGTTGTGTTAATTTCTAATATTTTGTTATCCAGTTCTCTATTTTGGGAGTTTGACATCTTTCTTGTACATTACTACTCTCCTTTTACAGCTACTATTGACCAGGTCTTACAGTCAAATGCCCCATCAAGTAAAAAAGAAAAAGCTACTAAAGTTAAACAAGAACTGGTTGCCGAAGGGCTTGCTAGCTCTTCTGCATCGACAGCAAAAGTTAGACGTGATAATGTGAAGGATAGAGGTTCTTCTATAGAAACTAGGGAAAATCATGGTGTCACGAGCAACATGAGCAATATGTCTATACCATTAAAACCTTGCATTACGGAGATCGGAACTGCAACTTCAAGATCACAGAGTAAACCTCAGAAACTTGTACGCGCTGACCAATTAGAAGTTAAACTGGACCAGTTAAATCTTGCGATTGTAAGTCAAACATTTATGTGATTCACTAGATTTCAAACATTACAATGTATTATGCGCTGATTTTACTCTGGAATTTTTACATGTAGGTTGGCCATGTTGATTCTGGGAAGTCAACATTATCAGGAAGATTATTACACCTTTTGGGGCAGATTTCTCAGAAGGAAATGCACAAATATGAGAAAGAGGCCAAGCAGCAAGTAATCCTTCTTTTAGCTTCTGATCCGGGTTTGTAAGACATTGTCAAATCTTGATTAGCTGATTGATAAATCTCCTGTCTATCCAATCAGGGAAAAGGGTCCTTTGCTTATGCCTGGGCATTGGATGAGAGTGCTGAGGAAAGAGAGAGGGGAATAACTATGACAGTGGCTGTTGCCTACTTTAACACAAAAAGTTACCGTGTTGTACTGCTTGATTCCCCAGGCCACAGAGACTTTGTCCCAAATATGATATCAGGTGCAACACAAGCAGATGCTGCAATTCTCGTAATTGATGCTTCAATAGGTGCATTTGAAGCGGGGATTGATGTTACTGGAGGTCAGACAAGGGAGCATGCACTACTTATCAAAAGCTTTGGGGTGGATCAAATAATAATTGCTATTAACAAAATGGATACAGTGGGATACTCCAAAGAACGTTTTGATACAATTAAGAATCAACTAGGATCGTTTCTTCGTTCTTGTAAGTTTAAAGATTCGTCAGTATTGTGGATTCCCCTGAGTGCCATGGAAAACCAAAATTTGGTGACAAGTCCTTCTGATGCACGATTGTTGTCCTGGTTAGTCTACTGGTCAACTACTAGCACTACTAGGAGTAATGTTACTCATTCTTTTCAACTTTATCTCATTTGCATTGTTTACAAGTTAAAGGTAGGAAGAGGCGAAACAATGGAAACAGTAGGGTACATGACAAAGACACGAGTTAAACAGTGTGGAACTGGAATTTAAAACAGTCAAATTTTTCTCAAATATCGCCAACCCAAATTTGCAAGCTAATAGAGAAAATGGTGATTGTGCTGCTGTGTCAAAATTTCTGCTGTGATTTAGTGTCACAAGACAAATAGCTCGCAAAGCCCCATTGTCTTGTGTAGCTGATAATGAAGGTTAATTTCAGGTTTCAAGGTCCTTGCCTTTTGGATGCAATAGATTCTCTCCAACCTCCCCAAAGAGATTACTCAAAGCCTTTATTAATGCCGATATGTGATCTTGTTAAATCACCATCACAAGGACAGGTGTCAGTATGTGGGAAGTTGGAGACAGGAGCACTTCAAACTGGAGATAAGGTACTCAATTACCACTAATGCAAGAGATATCCTTCTCCTTTATTATATAGTACATGCTTTTAGGAGACTTGGGATGCTAGAGTCATAACTGAATAGGGAACCGTATTGGTGCCTATAGATTATGTCACTCATTCTGAATATCACTCAGATTAACATGACCCAAGCACTGCTCTCAGAAGGAAGTTCTGAGGGAGGCATTAGGCCTGTAAACTTGTGTCCTAGTTTTCCGTCAAGGTGCTTCTACCTTGCATTTTTCTCTGCATAACGCTGTTTTCTCACTTTTTATTCTACAGTATCTTGAATTTTATTTAGGGTGTGTTGGGATAGGGGGATGGGAGTTCAAGGCGGTTGTTGTTTGCGCTAGGCTTTGCATGGGGATTCCTCTTGCTCACTTGCTTTGGAAGGGACATCTGCCCAGTGACAATAATAAGATAGGTTCACGGTGAAACACAAAGACACTTCTTTTCTCCCTCTAATGTAAGACACCAATGGATTAGAATGTTAGAGCTCAAGTTAACAGAGTAATATGAGTTAAAGGGGACTAAGATAAGTAACAAATACTTATGCTTTCAAGTTGTTATGGTGTTGTTAGGACATGCTGTTAGGTCATTGTTGGGATCGAAATCACAATAATGTTACGGTGCAATCATAACTGTTTAATGGTTATTAAGAAATTCGCGATCAGTGTTTTTCTATGGTGCAATCATCTATTTGCCAAACTTGTTTTGATTTCTTAGGAGGATAATAGTCATTCTTCTAATAATAAACTGTTAACATGGTTCAGGTTCTAATTATGCCATCAAGAGAAGTGGCAACAGTGCGTTCTTTGGAACATAATTCTCAGGTTTGTAACAGTACAAAAGCTGGAGACAATGTCACTGTTAATCTACAAGGTATAGACGCGAATTGTGTAATGGCAGGGGATGTGCTGTGCCACCCTGAATATCCTATTGCTGTTACAAATCATTTGGAACTGAAGATACTCATCCTGGATATTGCCGTTCCAATTTTGATTGGCTCTCAGGTTGCAGCTCTTTTTAATAGATCATTTTACCCTCAGAATTTACAGAGTTCCATAGCATATTGTTAATAACTCTAGAGCCCTGGATATTTGAAACTGTGCAGTTGGAGTTTCATGTACACCATGCTAAGGAGGCTGCAAGAGTTGTGAGGATTTTGTCATTGCTTGATCCAAAAACTGGAAAGGAGACCAAGAAATCACCTCGATGTCTTCTAGCAAAGCAGAATGCTATAATCGAGGTTTCTCTCAAAAGCAACTATTATGTCTATTCATGTGCTTATGTTATCCATTTTAAAAGAAAATAATCCTGGGTGGGAGTGGGTGCACGAAAGGTGCTAGGCAACTGCCTTTGTGTCTAGGTTAAAGGTTGGATAATACCTACTACTTAAAAGAGATCTTAACTTTAATTTGTTTGTCATGGTTTAGGTGGTCTTGCAAGGAATGATTTGTGTTGAAGAGCATTCTAAATGTAAGGCTCTTGGAAGGGTGTCCCTCAGGGCATCAGGAAGAACTGTTGCTCTTGGTCTTGTGACTCGAGTTCTGGAGAAGAACGAATAGAGAAATTCCCTCTACTGGAATGAGGCCCAAAATCAGCTGGTAAAGGTATACATCTATGAGGACCTGTAGCTTTAAACAGATGATGTGGCTCACGGAATTGAGTGTCGTCCTTCAATTTATCTTCTTCCTCCTCTCGTGCCTGTCCTGGTCTCCGGTAGAGATCCACAATTTTTGTAGTTGAGTCGAATATTAAATGATTCTACAGGGGCATAGCTCTAGACATGTGTTTCTTCCCTTCATTATACGTGTATCCGGACATCTTCTATTAGGCTGCTTTTGAGGAAAAAGTGAGTGTTTTTGGGGATGGGTCATTCTTTACGTGTACATTGGCGAATCTGAGAGATATTGTTAATTTAATTTTTCGCTTTTTCCTTAAGATATTAACTTCATGTTCTTAGGGACCTCTTTTGAGTGGCATATTTACCAGCTATGTCTTACCTGCATGCATGGACTTCCGTTATTATCATACTTGTAGAATTTTAAGACTAGATTCATGGCTTTGCGACTATAGACAGTAGACACTAAGCTCCCGTTTGGCCATAAAATTTGAGAGTTTTTTCAAATTTTGTTTTTAAATATTTGTTTGTTTATAGATTTTAACCCTTTTTGGCAGATGTTGAAAACAAAATCTTCAAATCTCAAAAACAGCTTTAGAGTAGTTTTTGAAGTTTTCTACTCACAAAACTTCATATTCTTTTCAAGTAAAATGTATGTTCAAAAACAATTTCAACTTTCAAAAACAGCTCTAGAGTAGTTTTTGAAGTTTTCTACTCACAAAACTTCATATTCATTTCAAGTAAAATGTATGTTCAAAAACAATTTCAACTTTCCAAAATCATTTCTCATCTCATCTTTAAAAACTCATTTTCTTAAGTTTCATTCAAATTCCTGTCCAACCGCTAGCTAAAGTTGTGATAGGCAACCTCAAAATGACTATTCTTTCTGGTAAAACAGGGCTTTATGTGAGCTCATGCTTAATCATTCTCTCTTTTTTATTCTGTTGTAGGGTACAGTAATGGTATAATTATGCACAAAACTGAAAATGACTAATGTAACGTGGAATATCTAATCTAAGGAACCTGTAGTACGAACGCCAAACTCGTGAGGGCTCGAGTTAGGAAGGTTATCTATTTCCTTTCCACTCTAAGGAAGATGTGTAATAGAATTATTTATGCTACCGCAATGGAAACATTTTCTAACACATACTAGTAGGGAGAGTACAAACGTAGAAGTGAGACGGTAAACCAACATTTTGATGTGATTTGAACCACCATCTCCTGACTTTTGGTAGCCGCCACATGGCCCTTTTTAAATAATAAAAAATTAACTATTCGATATTCGAAATTCTATGGCCGCTAATCCAGATTTGTGCCGAGTAAGTTTGATAAGGGACTAAAATGCTCCATGCCAAAAAACTTTTCATGACTCGAATCCGAGACATTATTTAGTGAGAGATGGATGAGTCTCAATCATTCCACCACAGTCTTCGACGGTATCGCAATTTCATTAGTTGTTGATGGGTGGTTGGCAAACATCAATTTTCTTCTATCTTACTTAAGACAGAAGGAAAGAGATTTGCTTGGCTGAAGAATGATGATGGGAGTGCATTAAATTTCCTATCATAGATATATACCTTGTTGTCTACTCCTATTAATCTTGAAGCTTTCTTGATCTACTATGCACAAGTTTTGGATGACAGGGGCATCCTAGGAAAATACAAAATTCTAGGAACAGAAAAAAATATATCTAAGGGGTTTGTTGGAAATGGTACAATGATGATGTTCAAAGAACTTCCACTTGTCATGTCTGATTGACATTGACCAATCGCAGGATTCAGAAAGTTAAGTCGATGTATAGTCAGAAGAGTGTTGCCCATTTCTTGTCTTTATGTCTGTACCATTTAGATTCCTCTAACTTCAAAGTTATAGTCTCTGGGCTTCATACTGAAATTAATTAGTTTTGATTTTGGAAATGCTTAAACCCGTACATTTTTGTTTTGGATATGCTTAAACTCAAACATTGCCAATAACTTATGAAGCATTGTACCATTTACAGCACGCAGATGTGATGGCGAAGATCGGAGACTAAACACGAATCATCAATTCCTTTGACCATTCGTTTTGAGCCTCCAATTCTTTTCGAAATGCTAACGAGGACCCAAAAGGCCATCACGTGTTTTTAAATTTACTTCTGTATTTTCGAGGCCTCGAAAACCTCTTTTATCTTCACTTCGATTTGCGTGCGCAGTCCGGGTGTGTAGCCGGAAAGCTTAAATGAGAAAATCTGTGAAAAATGATAAATTTTGACTATGAAATGAATTAATTTGACTTCGGTCAACATTTTTGGTAACAGACCCGGACCCGTGATTTGACGGTCCCGGAGGGTCCATAGGAAAATATGGGACTTGGGCGTATGCCCGGAATCGAATTCCGAGGTCCCAAGCCCGAGAAATGAATTTTTAAAGAAAATTGTTTTCTGAAATTGTTTAAAGGATTTTGAAATGAAATTTGATTAGAACATGTTGGTATCGGGCCCGTATTTTGGTTCCGGCGCCCGGTACAGGTCTTACTATGATTTAAGATGATTCTGTGAAATTTGGTGAAAAACGGAATCCGTTTGACGTGATTCGGACTTAAAATGGAAAATTTGATGCTTTATGAAGTTTGAGAAAAATTCTTTGATTTTGAGGTTTAATTCGTTGTTTGAGAAGTTATTTTGGCGATTTGATCGCACGGATGAGTTTGTATAATGTTGTTGAGTTAGTACGTGTGTTTGGTTAGGAGCCCCGAGGGCTCGGGTGTGTTTCGGATGTGTTTCGGGAAGTTTTGGACTTAAGAAAAGTTGCAGAAACACTGCTGTTGCACCAGTTCTGGTGTAACCGCACCTGCGGTCCTTTGGCCGCAGATGCGGACACGCAGGTGCGCACAGTGGGTCGCAGATGCGGACACTTTTCCGCAGATGCGGTTCCGCAGGAGCGGGCCTTTTCTCGCAGGTGCGGCCCCAGCGGAGCCTAGCCCGCAGAAGCGCCCACTTTTCCGCACTTGCGGTGGCGCAGATGCGACCCCTGAACCGCAGATGCGGAAGTCGGCCAGTGAGTCTTTTTAAAAATATAACTTCAGCGATTTTCTTTCAAACTTTCACAAAAATTAGAAGGACTAGGGCGATTTTCTCAAGAGATTTTCTTCCCAAATCACAAGTAAGCACTCATTAACTAATTTCTTTCAACTATCTAATGTTTTTCATCAACTTCTATCAATAATTCTAGGGTTTTAATGGTAGAAAATTGGGGAATTGGGTAGAGTTAGGGCTTTTTAGTTATTTGGGAATTTGACCTCGTTTTGGGGTCAGATTTAAAAAAAAATGATATATTCGGGCTCGTGGGTGAATGGGTGATCGGGTTTTGGTCCGAACCTTGTGTTTTGACCAAGCGGGCCCGGGGTCAATTTTTGAGTTTTTGGGAAGAATGATTAAAAAGCTATAATTGAGCATTGGAATTGGATTGTTTAGCATTTATTGATGTTATTAAGTCGATTATGTATAGATACGATTGTGTTGGAGCCAAATTCGAAAGGAAAGGCGGTATTTGAGGATTGAGTTGGCCGTGGAAGTTTGAGGTAAGTGTCCGGTCTAACCTTAGCTTGAGGGATTAGGAGTTGTGTCCTATTTGCTAATTGCTTCTTGTTGAGTACGACGTATAGGCATGGTGACGAGTATCTATACGTTGGTGTCGAGCATGACCGTGAGTCTTGAATTGATAGATGTTGTGTTCTTAAATGTTACTACGGATGCTTTAATTGATGATTCTCGATATTGAGCAAAGATTTAGTTTATTTTGGTGGATTTATTTATGATTGAGTGTTGGTACTAATTGAGCTGAGTAGGAGTTGAGTTAGGATTGGTTATAGCTGATTCTCCCTTGCCGGGATGATTATCTTGATATTGTTGCTCCCTTGCCGGGAAGTTATTACATTGCTTTTGTTCCCTTGCCGGGAAGTTATTATATTGCTTTTGTTCCCTTGTCGGTATTCCTTGTGATTTTGTGTTGGCTTGTAAATGGGATCGCGTGGTATGCCTACCACGGGATATGATGAAATGGGATCGGGTGGTACGCCTACCACGAGATATGATGAAATGGGATCGGGTGGTACGCCTACCACGAGATATAATGAAATGGGATCGGGTGGTACGCCTACCACGAGATATGATGAAATGGGAGCGGGTGGTACGCCTACCACGAGATATGAGAAATGGGATCGGGTTGCACGCCTGCAACGAGATGTGAACTGAAAGTGTAAATCGCCTTTGTTTTCCTTATCCTTGATAGAAGTTGAATTTTGTTTGGTTTCTTGATAATTCTATTGAGATTCTGCTTTATCTGTTATTCCCCGAAGCATGTTTCCCCTTCCAGCTTTAAATTATTTGTTCTAGTTTATTTTCCGCTGTATATATAAACTGCACAGGTTTATCTGGAGTCTGGTCCTAGCCTCGTCACTATCTCGTCGGGGTTAGGCCAGACACTTACCAGCACATGGGGTCGGTTGTGCTGATGCTACACTCTGCACCCTGTGCAGATACCGGAGCAGTATTGGGGCAACAGTAGTAGCTTGGGAGCCAGCCTTCAGTCCACAGAGATCCCGAGGTAGTCCTGCAGGCGTCCGCATGCCCGGCGTCTCTTCTATCTACTATTATGATCTGTTATCACTTGTATCCGAGACAGACTGAGTTTCTTTCTTTCAGAAATTTGTATGTAGTAATCATAGACAGTCCGTGAATGTTGTGACACCGGTTTCTGGGTAGAGACATATGTTGGCTATTCGTATCGAATTTGGTATTATATTTATCTAAGTCTCCCGCTTAATTTCATCTTCCGCTACTGTTTAAATGTTGATCACCTGTTGTTACAAGTAGTTAGAAGTGTTAAAAATGAAAAGGTTAAAGATTTCTAAATTTTGTGGCTTGCCTAGCTTCTACGAATAGGCGCCATCACGACTCCCGAGGGTGGGAAATCCGGGTCGTGACAAGTTGGTATCAGAGCTCTAGGTTATATAGGTCTCACAATTCACGTACAAGCTTAGTAGAGTCTGAGGGATCGGTACGGAGACGTCTGTATTTATCCCCCAGAGGCTGCCGAGTTAGGAAAACTTCACATTTGTTCTTTCTTGTCGTGCGGTTTGGTTTCTCAATATTAATTGAATTTCTACTCTGTTCTTTCGCAGATGGCGAGAACACGCGCTTCCTCATCTACCGATTAGCAGCCCGAGCCCCAGCAGCGGCTCCCACGAGGGGCAGAGGGCGAGGCCGAGGCTGTGCTAGAGGTCGAGGCAGGGGCAGAGCCCAGCCCAGAGCAGCAGCACCAGCGGCGGAGCCTCAGGTTGATATTGATGATGAGGTTCCGGGCCCAGCAGTTCCGGTGGGCCCAGTTCAGGTCCTAGAGGGGTTTATTGCTACCCCAGTTCTTCAGGATGCTCTGGTCCGTCTAGTGGGCCTTATGGAGAGCGTCACCAGGGCAGGTTTACTTCTTGTAGCACCAGCCGTCTCTCAGACTGGAGGAGGAGCCTAGACTCCTGCTACTCGCACTCCGGAGCAGGTAGTTCCCCAGTTTCAGACTCCAGCGGCTCAGCCAGTTGGAGCAGTTCAGCCGGGTGTGGTAGCTCAGACCGGCGATGGTGCAGTTATGTCTGCCGATGCTTTGTGGAGATTGGACAGGTTCACCAAGCTCTTCACTACTACTTTCAGCGGTGCATCTACTAAGGATCCCCAGGATTATCTAGACATCTGTCACGAGGTTCTTCAGAACATGGGGATAGTTGAGACCAACGGGGTTGACTTTGCCACATTTCGCTTGTCTGGATTCGCCAAGACTTGGTGGAGGGATTATTGTTTAGCTAGGCCAGCAGGATCGCTAGCCTTGACCTGGGAGCAGTTCACACAGCTATTTCTGGAGAAGTTTCTCCCTATCACACAGCGAGAGGCCTATCGGAGGCAGTTCGAGCGCCTCCAGCAGGGATCCATGACTGTCACCCAGTACGAGACCAGATTTATTGATTTGGCCCGCCATGCTCTTATCATACTTCCCAGTGAGAGGGAGAGAGTGAGACGGTTCATTGATGGACTTATTCAGCCGATTCGTCTTCAGATGGCCAGAGAGGCTGGGAGTGAGATATCTTTCCAGGAGGCGGCCAATGTGGCCCGGAGAGTTGGGATGGTTTTATCACAGGGGGGTGGTCACAGGGCAGACAAGAGACCCCGTCAGTCCGGCAGATTCAGTGGTGCTTCATCTGGAGGCAGGGATTCGTATGATAGAGGCCATCCTCCTAGGCCTTTTCAGTCAGCACTCCAGGTTTCTCATGGTGCTTTAGGTGGCCGTGGTTCTCACATGCAGTATTCTGATCAGCAGCCCTACAGTGCACCACCAGCTCCTGTCAGTACACCGCCGCTCCAAAGTTTTCGGGGTGGTCATTCAGGTCGCCAAGGTCAGTCTCAGTTTCCTCAGCCGCAGCACTCGGGTGGATGCTATGAGTGTGGTGAGTATGGTCATATCAGGAGGGCTTGTCCGAGATTGGTGGGTACTCAGTCGCAGCAGCAGGGTTCCCGTGCTATGGTTCAGGCACCAGGTGTTCCATAGCCCGCCCAGCCAGCTAGAGGTGGGGGGTAGAGGTGCTAGAGGTGGAGGTAGAGGTGCTAGAGGTGGAGCTCAGACCGCTAGAGGTGGAGGCCAGCCAGCTGCAGGCCGTCCCAGAGAGGTAGACCAGGATGATGGGGCCCAGCCCCGATGTTACGCTCTTCCAGCCAGGCTTGAGGCTGAGGATTCCGATGAAGTTATCACAGGTACTGTTCTGGTTTGTGATAGAGATGCTTCAGTGTTATTTGATCCAGGGTCTACATACTCCTATGTGTCCTCTTATTTTGCACCGTATTTAGTCATGCCTAGTGATTCCTCGAGTGTCCCTGTATATGTGTCTACACCGGTGGGTGATTCTATTGTGGTAGATCGAGTCCATCGCTCTTGTATAGTCGTGATTGGGGGTCTTGAG